>NC_056731.1:1867062082-1867127082 GCF_019279795.1 Protopterus annectens | reverse complement strand
AGCTGACCTAGGCAGATGTCTACGGCCCCATGCTGGCTTGAATGCCCAGCCTTGGCTTAAAAGTTAAAAAAATGCTCCAGTATGTTTTAAAAGAGAAAGAAACAGCCACAACCTTTGTGCATCAGGAACAGCACAAAGCACAGACAACAAGTTGTGTATTTGTGCATCAGAACATACATGTGTGGGGAATTTGATTTAGCATCGATGAGTACCAGTGTGGATTTTACAAGCAGCAGGACGGGTATGCAGAGTATGAACAGCACTGAGAGATTGATTTGATTCAGTAAAGTGATAGAAAGTAAGTGCAGCACTGAAACAACATGTCTGTGTATAATGCCCTAGTTAGAGGCACTGTCTAGTTAAGTGACTTTGCTCAGAGTCAAACCTTGAACCTTTATTATTGTGCAGCAAGTTCCTTAATCCTCCACACCATCTACCAGGTCTTCTTTAGTTTTTTTTTTTTTTAATTTTCTTTTGATAAATCACTGGGGATTACCATCTGTTAATATCAGTCATAGAGCTTCATAGCTTTGTAGTTCATAGCGGTGCAGCAGGTAGCACACTAGCTTTTGGTGCAGAAGGCTGTAAATTCTATTCCCACACCAAATAGATTTATTGATGACAGTGCAATATACTTCTCAGCTGTCCCTGGTTTTAATTCAAGTTTTAGCTCTGTTCTTCTTAATCCCTCCTAAAACTAGTGACTTTTGGAAAAAAATGTGATGCATTCACTTTATAAATAAACAAATGGCACTAATTAAAGTTACATACTGTATTATTCAGAAAATGTGTATTAATTCACGTTTGTCTTATTCCATCAATGCCTCAGGTTAGTAGTACTAATATTTTAAAAGTATCCTTGATTATTTCTGGATTTGTCCCTGATTTCTTGAGAGTTATGCCCTGCAGTGCTGCATAAAGGGGTGCTGTACTCCTAAGTGAGTGTCCTTTGGATGAAATATTAAGGAGAGTCCCATCTGCTTCTGTTAGTGGTAGTTCCAGTGAATGTAAATGATCCTATGGCACTCACTGAAAAGAGTACAGGAAGTTCCCTGATGCTCTGGCTAAATTTCCACTAATACTATAAATACTACCTTAGATATTCCCTGAAAAGAGGCCACTATCCTAGGGGGACTAATCTGGTTAACAAAGAGTAAATAAGAAATAAAATAAATATAATGCATGTTGAAGTAAAACCTGTTACTCTCTTAACATTTTAACTGATATCGACTAGTTTGCTCCTTGGTGTAATTTTTTGCAGAAAATCTCTGAGTCTGACTCGAATTTATGCCCTGTCCTTGAGCAAGTCACTTAACCAGACAATATTTTTGGCCAACTGGAATTTTGAACTTGTTCCCTTAATGGTCTCCTGGACTTCAAGCCGAGTAACCAGCTATGAACCAGGTCACTTATGGTATAAATGAAGGAAACTGATTGCAGTAAACAGAAACATCACCATATGAGCCATGATCTTTGGTTTCCTTGTTTTCTTGACAGTGTGTTTATTATTTGGCTGTCAAGAAACTGGACAGCACAAAGTCTATGAATTTAAAGTTAATATTTTAATTAAGAGTACATTTTTAATTTACTGTGAAAAAGTCCATTCACGGAAACAAACCAGGGCCGTCCTTGAAAGTATATAACACAGCAAATTGTCTTATAACTTCATTTAAAGGAGAACACTGAAAATAACTGATAATAGAAAACACTTTTATTTTTACAACTCGGTAAGCGCTTTCACCATAATGGCTTCATCAGACCGTGAAATGCAGTTAAAAACAGTGATATAAATACCCCCTTTTTTCTAATTAAGAGTGACATCACATCCTGCCAAATAATTAAATAATTACAAATTCAAACATTATAGCACTAAAATAGAAAGCTATTCGACTAAACCTAATCCTGTAAAAACTTTAAAAATCCTTATTAATACGTAAAACTCACATGCGATAACATTAAAATAAATTAATGCAGTCTATCATTAGAACATAGAACTGTCATTCTGCTAAAAGGTTTCCTTAAAAATACTTCACCAAAAAATATACAGCATATAAAGACATCCTAGTACAATTATAGAATGAACACGGCTAAACACACTGAAAACAACCATAATCAATTGTTTGCACATAATCTACTTGTTTGTTTTCAACCTTCTGTTGTGTAATATTGGCTTTATAGGTACTTTCTCATTGAGTCCGGGAGTTCTATCAACTCTACACCTGATAATCCATCTCATCTCACAAGTTTCAGTGTAATTCTTAATGTCACCACCTCTAACCCCAGGGGAGACAATTTGTAAGACTGAAAATTTAAATTCATGCGTTCGATCAGTAGCAAGTACATGCCTTGCTAAAGCATTGTGCTCAGCCCCAATGCGTATATGGTATAAATGTTCCCTGACTCTTTCCCTGAGCTTCCTATTGGTTTTCCCTATATAAAACTGCAATAAGGTGCTCAGATAACATGCTTTCCTATGTACACCAGTATCTAAAAGACCATTACCTAGTCTTTCTATAGATACATCCAAAAAAGAGATTGCCTGTCGTGAGCAATTCATTGTGAAACTAAGATAATCAGTCAATTCATTCACCTGTGACTCAAACCTGTACAAAGAAGTCTCATCTCCCGTCCACATCAAAAACATATCGTCCACAAAACGCTTATAAAAACCCACATTCATTAGAAAGCTGTCGAGCTGGAACAAAATGTCTTCCTCCCAACTTGCCATAAAAATGTTGGCGTAGCTGTTGGCACAAGAAGTGCCCATCGCTACGCCATCATTCTGAATATACAGTGAGTCCTCAAAAAGGAAGACATTATTTTGTAGAACTGTCTCTAAAAAGAGAGTAATTAAATCAACAATATTCGAGTCCAGTGTTGAATGTACCGACAAATAATTCTGTACTTTCTCCATACCATCATCATTGGGTATAACAGTGAAGAGGCTAGTAACGTCTAATGTAACTAAAATAAACGATGCATCAAAATCAACACCCCTCATATACTCATAAAGGCTAATCAAAAACTGCTTACTATCCTTTGAAACGTGGGTTAGCATCAACTATTTAAATAAAACATATTTAATTTAGCTTGTTTTCAAAGGCAAGCAGTTATGAAATGCATTGTGTTTGGGTTACAACAGTTTGTCTAGCACTTAGTATAGATTAGTAAGACTGTGACCATTGCATAATTCAATGGGTTTTGCCCTTTCTTTTTACAGGCCTGCTTCTTGTAATACAAGATTTGAGTCCCACAGTCTTCATTTATCTTCTTTGCAACTCTGAACAAGTTACTTCACTGCACAGTACTCCTGGAATTCTCCTGAAAAGAGGACACTTGTTTTTAGTTGGCTGACTTAGGCTGTTAGCAAATGCATTGCACATTTGTCTTTTGCTTCCTGCATCCCTCACATAGCTGCCAGTGTCTCACTATATTCTACTTGATTATGAATCCCAGCAAATATCTTTTAGTTTAATGGGTTACCAGATGCATTTTCTCTAAATGTGCATTACACAGGGAAAACAATACTGTTTCTCATGCTAAGTCTGTTTTTAATGTGAGAGTATTTTGTTTTGCTTAGAAAACAGCTTTGTGTTTTTTTTCTGTAAAATTTGAAATAAAAGCTGTAAATGAAACCCAGATCTCCATGATAATTTTAAAACTAAAGAAGAAAACAGTATTTACACTGACAGTTTTGAACAATGTTTACGGTAACTGGGAAGACATAGACAAGTAGTGTGATATTGATATGGCTGGCAGGGGTCTGATTCATTACCATGCAGAGGGCCTCATTTGTCCACGATCCAGTGTTGTTTACTCTGGAGGTGTGTGCTGCAACAATAATTATTAGCCATTCAAGTAGGTCAGGTGTGTACTGATGATGTCAGATGGGATAGCTATTCTTGATAACATAAAAGACATAGGGAGGTCAAAATGAGGTGTAGGTGTAAAGAAAGCATGTAAGCCCCCCACCCCCCAAAAAAAGTAGTATGCTTTTTGAAGAAACCTACTGCATCTTTTATGTCTTTAACTATTTTGCTTTATTCATTACACTGAAGAGTGAATTAATTCCATCGTAGGCCCAGATTGTATAATACAGTCTAAACGTTGCATTTTAGTATATTTTTGCTTTTTCTTCTTTACAGTTTCCAGCAACTGCAAAGGGGTTGGCATTTGTCAGGTCATATAGTCTGCATTACACGAATAATGATCAGAACACTCTAATAGCATCCATTATGTAGTCTTTGCTGTATATTACAGTAATACAGTGTTCTCCACAAGATCACAGTGTAAATAATTTCTGCATTTAGTTAAAAAGCTGTTATTCTATCAGTTAGCAGAGAGCACTAAATCTCTGACTTGTTATGAGCTGCTTCCTTTGCCAAGAGTGCAGAGTTTGAATCTTTCCACCATCATTTTCCTGTTGTGTGACATTGAACGAGTCACTTAACTTTCCAAATTACTCCGAAGCACTGTCTGGTTATTTGGGCTAGGCTCCTTAATGGTCTCCAGGACTGCATGCCTGGTAACTATGAACCTACTGCCGTTTGCCAGCAATTCTCTATTGCATAGCTAATCATGTTCAGGAAATGCTATGGCAATATCACCAGTGCACCATTCGTTTAATGTAACATAGGCAATTTATTTTTCAAGGGCAGCAGGCACTGCATGTGAAGATGAAGGACTGAAATGCAAAGCCGTTTGCCAGCAGCAACCTCTTCATTAGTTTCCGGTCTTTTTAATGTGGAGTTATTCATATGACTTTTACTTCTGCAGAGATTCTGCATAATGACAGATATTTGAATTATAATGACAGCAGTTTGAGTCTCCTTTTATTTTTTTAAACGTTTTGAAATGGGTAGGTTTGCCATTATTGGTTCATGCATGGTGTTTCACTGCTTACTGAAAAAATGTTCAAAACTCCAAATTTAAAAGACTGCAATAGGTGTTGCTAAATTAAACAAAGAATATAATTTAATATAATTAGGAACATGAATCAAAGAGGACATGCAGTTATACAAAATCATAAAAATGTGTGTAGGGAGCCCATGGTTTGAAAACAGCCCAAAGGCCCACTTCTCCACTAGCCAGATACATTTTCTAGGAATGTGGGCTTCAATGCAGTTTGAAGGAATGTACGTTTCTAGGGCACAGAAGTTTACTGTTGCTCATGCTAAGTCTGTTTTCAGTGTGAGACTGTTTTGTTTATAAAATGGCCATAATTGTTTGTGCTATAAAACTTGAAATAAAAGTTGTAAATGAAATGTAAATCTCTGTGATGATTGTAAAAGCAAAAAAAAGAAAATAGTGTGCAGAGGACAGGTCTGAGCCGTGTTTATGGTAACTGGGGAGAGACAGACAAATAACGGGACACTGGAATGGCTACCGGGGTGGGTCCTAGTCCATTACCCTGCCCAGGGCCCCATTTGACCATGATATTAAAGTTGGAGTTTACAGTACCTTGCTGGAAATAAAATTGTTTTTCTGTCCAAGCTCCAAAATTAAAATCCTTGTCCATATCCCTTAAATTATCGTCCCTCCTTGGTTTTAAATAATGCCTTTTTTAAGCATTCCCAAGTATGTGAAAGAATGGAACTTAAGTTCACTATCTTAGAACAAGTGACACCGGATCCACGAGGAGGTAATTGGGAAGCCAAATTGGAGTATCGGGAATTATTTTGGCAGCTAAGGTTAGATGCAGGCAGACCACCTGGACTTAATGATGCTTTGAACATCAGTAGTGTGCTCAAATTAAGGAAGGCACGGTTGTAATGACATTTATTCAATAATAACAACACTATAAGAAATATTTTTAATTTTGGGGTTGTGGTTAGGTAGTTATTTTAATACAGACCACATTTTAACCTGGAAATGACATAGAGGTGGAGAGTTCATTTTCATTTTTATTTATATATTTTTTTGAACATGTTTCATTTTACATTTTTAAACTTAGTTTTAGATTTGGAAGTTACAACACATTGTATGGTATTTAACATGGGGTATATTTTTAAAACTGATTAGGGGTGGAACATTAGAGGGAGGTGGGTATGTCATGTGACCTTGTATTTAGTATTTAACATGGTTTAATGGCACCACAAAATACTTGTTACTCTAAAGAAGCTCGGTAATAACCGAGTGAAAGCACTTGGACTATTGTTTGTGTGGTTTTGATTGTGCTAATAAAGCTGCTGTTTTTTCCAGCTGATTGACGACTACATCATTGAGAGATTCGGGTCCTGTGGCTTTGGATATTGGTTATTTTTAGGTTCCACAGAGCGTGTTTTCAGTGGAGGCCCAGGGAGAAATGCTCCAGATGCATGTCTTTGGAATGTGGGAGGAAACCGGAGTACCCAGAGGAAACCCACGCGAACACGGGGAGAACATGCAAACTCCACACAGAAGGCACCCCAGCCAAGAATCGAACCGGAGAACCTCTTGCTGTGAGGTGACAATGTTAACCACTGCACCACTGCACCACCCGTTTATCATACTTTTGTTGTTGTATTTTAATATGGAGGTCCAGTGGAGGAGGAGGACTACGCGGTACAGCCAGGATCCCTGTCATCAGATGTCTTTTTGGTGGCGCCCTCCCAATATGCATTCAGGTGTGGGTGTAAATGTTCCTCTCCTGAAGATAGACAGACACTATCAGCTCTGCTGTGATGGTAGCTACTGTAACATTTGATTGTACTAAGGTGGACTGTCATTGTAATGCCTGCCTTGGCCATCTGGTGTGACATGAGAAATAAGTTGCACATTAGCACAAGTGGCAGGCCCTGTCATTTAGGCCAACAGGAGACACTGGCTACCCACATCCATCATACCTGGGTGTGTTAGCGTCTGGGCCATACAGGAACGCCACCATACCAGTACTGTGCCCTGACACCTTCTTGGTGTTACCCCTTCCTGCTGTGTTAGTCCCATTATCTTGTTCATTGTCCAGCCCTCCCCATCACCATTCATGTGTCCACTATATGTTTGTGTCCAGTGTAAGTGTCCCACTTCTGTGTCCAGTGTATATGTCCCACTTCTGTGTCCAGTGTATATATCCCACTTCTGTGTCCAGTGTATATGTCCCACTTCTGTTCATCTGTTTGTCTATCTGTATCCAACTGCCATTGCTAAACCTGTTTCCTTCCTCAGCGTACCCATCTGTACCGTCCTCCTTCATTCATTTTCTCTTCATATAGAAAAGGGGGTTCGATCCCCAAAGAAAAATGATATATCCCTCCTTCCTCCTGCAGCTTTCATCTTCCTATTATTTCTCCTTGTGTGTCCCCTTCCACTAGCTCCCCTCTCTGCTCCTTCTTTTCTATATACCCCACTACCTCCCTTTTTTTTGGCTAAAGATGGTAGTCATGTCTTTTTGGCTACCCTCATTTCTTTGCAGACTGTCCGCTTTGCTGTACACATCACAGTACAGCTATGGGCCTAATAAGCAGTGACAGACTGATATAAAGAAAGGTCATTGAAAGACATTAGAGGACAGATGGACAGAGCAGAAAAATCAGATGTAGACGTTGCCATGGGTGGGTGATCCTCCCAAAAAATGCAGAAAAATAATTACAAATAAATCCATTATTGGCATTCAGCTGTTATACAACACAGTATTAAAAATTAAGTCAAATTAATGGATTCAGAAAACTTATCCACATTGTGGTAAGTGATTTTGTGCAATGAGTGACCACTCAACAAGATGCGTACAATTAAGAGTTTCACATGCAAGAAATGGTGCATGTTGAGAAAGAGAGCTGATTGCAGTACGTGCTAATGGCCATATAATGACATGGAGATGAGAAACATTATTAAAATGAGCATCTGGTATATGCAAATAAGGCAAATCAAGATGGCAGAGTGATTCAGAAACGTAAACTGCAAGATAAGGAGTCAAAACACCAGTGTTAACATCTCCATGTTTGTGACCATAAACCATGGAAATATTTTATGGCTTGTCCCAACATTAATTAATGTGTATCTGCAAAAAAGCTGTTATTGCTGCTATGAGCCATAGTGGTATTAATTGTCATCTTTGTGGGTACCATGTCATCTGACCATGCCTGCATTTCATGGACACCATAACAGTGACACTGTGGACCAGTACCATGTGGATAAGGACACCATGCAAGATGTTGTGGCTATGTGGCCTCACATACAGACTTGTGGGAGTTGGGTATGTTTCCTAGTGGATACTAAGGTATGCGTGGTTTTATGTACACTACCTATATGATCTTTTCAGTGACCCACTAGTGACACAGTGGGGTATCTCAGGCATCTGCCTTGTGAGCACTTCAACAGTTTCTCAAAGTTGTGTTGCTGCATGTGGGGAGTATATGTGGTTTGCACATATCACAATGGAGAGAGGCATCACTATGCAGGACCTCAATGATACAGCCTGTTCTCCTGAGGCCTTGAGGCCCTAGACTACCGCCAAATTGAAATAAAGGCCCACCTAGGGAACTGGGAAGGAGGTAAGTGAACTACAATGGTTATCATTCCATTATCATGCAAACCCAATATCAGGCTGAGCTTACCCATATATAGGCTGGCCACACTGTGCACCAAATACAGGCAACCTAAGTAATGATGTACAAAGGGCATGGTACACTGTGCACCATATACAGGCAACCCAAGTAACGATGTACAAAGGGCATGGTACACTGTGCACCAAATATAGGTAACCCAAGTAACGATGTACAAAGGGCATGGTACACTGTGCACCAAATATAGGTAACCCAAGTAATGATGTACAAAGGGCATGGTACACTATGCACAAAAAACAGGCAACCCAAGTAACAATGTACAAAGGGCATGGTACACTGTGCACCATATACAGGCAACCCAAGTAATGATGTACAAAGGGCATGTTACACTGTGCACCAAATACAGGCAACCCAAGTAACAATGTACAAAGGGCATGGTACACTGTGCACCAAATATAGGTAACCCAAGTAATGATGTACAAAGGGCATGGTACACTGTGCACCAAATATAGACAACCCAAGTAACGATGTACAAAGGGTATGGTACAGTGTGCACCAAATGCAGGCAACCCAAGTAACAATGTACAAAGGGCATGGTACACTGGGCACCAAATACAGGCAACCCAAGTAATGATGTAAAAAGGGCATGGTACACTGTGCACCAAATATAGGTAACCCAAGTAATGATGTACAAAGGGCATGGTACACTGGGCACCAAATACAGGCAACCCAAGCAACAATGTACAAAGGGCATGGTACACTAGGCACCAAATACAGGCAACCCAAGCAACAATGTACAAAGGGCATGGTACACTGTGCACCAAATAAAGGCAACCCAAGTAACAATGTACAAAGGGCATGGTACACTATGCACCAAATACAGGCAACCCAAGTAATGATGTACAAAGGGCATGGTACACTGTGCACCAAATACAGGCAACCCAAGTAATGATGTACAAAGGACATGATACACTGTGCACCAAATACAGGCAACCCAAGTAATGATGTACAAAGGACATGATACACTGTGCACCAAATACAGGCAACCCAAGTAACGATGTACAAAGGGCATGGTACACTGTGCACCAAATACAGACAACCTAAGTAATGGTGTACAAAGGGCATGGTACACTGTGCACCAAATACAGACAACCCAAGTAATGATGTACAAAGGGCATGGTATACTGTGCACCAAATACAGGCAACCCAAGTAATGATGTACAAAGGACATGATACACTGTGCACCAAATACAGGCAACCCAAGTAATGGTGTACAAAGGGCATGGTACATTGTGCACCAAATACAGGCAACCCAAGTAACAATGTACAAAGGACATGATACACTGTGCACCAAATACAGGCAACCCAAGTAATGATGTACAAAGGGCATGGTACACTGTGCACCAAATACAGGCAACCCAAGTAATGATGTACAAAGGACATGATACACTGTGCACCAAATACAGGCAACCCAAGTAATGGTGTACAAAGGGCATGGTACACTGTGCACCAAATAAAGGCAACCCAAGTAACGATGTACAAAGGGCATGGTACACTATGCACCAAATACAGGCAACCCAAGTAATGGTGTACAAAGGGCATGGTACACTGTGCACCAAATACAGGCAACCCAAGTAATGATGTACAAAGGACATGATACACTGTGCACCAAATACAGGCAACCCAAGTAATGGTGTACAAAGGGCATGGTAAGTTATCATCTTTCACACAGGTGGGGGAGTACATGTGTGGATGTCTTTTCACAGGGAAATGTTTGAGTGCTGGGAACAATTAGAAGCAAGACTACACTTATGTTGGTGGGGAGTCATTAATGTAAATAAATTTATGAAGGGTCCATCTGAAATGGTTGTGGTGAAACTGGATATCTGCATGTGTGACGTACTTGTTGCTTTGGCGATGATAGTGCCTCAGCAGAAGTTGAAGCACTGCAAGTCAATATACTGACCAGGTCTGTGGCATGGATGATAACTGGTAGGGCATCCCATGAAATAATACCCCATGTGATCAACCTCTAGCAGGAGTTGCACTGGTTGAGCCATGGCCCTGGCTAGATGTCAGCATGTTGCTTGACCATGAATGATGTCCATTGTCATATGTGCCATTATCATGACTGCAAGGCTGCATGGGTACTTCCAACCCATTTTAGGTAAGGGTGTACATGGGTTTGTACAAGTTGAGTCCCCCATTACGATAACTGACCAGCAAGAGGTAAATTTTAACCATCAAACCAGCCTTATTATTACATACTCCAGTAATCTAAGTGCTATTAAAAATGTCTTAAATATAAACTGGGGTTTATTTAATGAAGACATTTCCCTCCTTCTTAAAATTGGGGTATCCCCGAAAGATATTTTTAGAAAAGGCTCCAACTTAAATATGCTTCTGAAGGGTCTATATCTCATTATTAAAATTCCAAAATATTGAACACCATAAGCTCGACCTTGGAATCTCGAAATGTGATATACTCGAATGCTTAGAACACTGAATTTTTTCCAAGGGAAAAAATTTGCTGTTCCGAGAAAACACACACACAGCACAAGCACACCAAAATACATAATCCACACATACACACTTCACAGAACCCTACACTAAACTGTACATACACTACTAGCTATCCACTTACCTTAACCCAACCCTAACCCTAAGGTCCCTAACTAACGCACACTCACCTTACCCGCTCCCTAACTCTAAGGTCCCTAACTATCGCACACTCACCTTATCCACTCCCTAACCCTAAGGTCTCTAAATATCGCACACTCACCTAACCTGCTCCCTATCCCTAAGGTCCCTAACTATCACACACTCACCTTATCTCGGTCCATTTGCACACTTACCTTAACCCGGTCCATCACCTTCACACCACATTCAAGGAAATAGCGAAGCTGCAGAAACGGCCCACTGAATACTTTCCCTAGGAAAATATTCGGTGTTCTGCACCTTTGCTGTTTCAAGCATTTGCTGAATAGGAGTCGATTTTAGAACATTCAATGTTTTAACACTTTGATGTTTTAATATAGACCCGCTTCTGGAAAATACGGGTGGGAATGTTACAACCACTTATGGTATGAGGAAGTGTGGGAGGTGCAAGCAGTGTAAATTCATTGACAGTACTAAAACCTTTGCAATCAACAATACTGTTTTATCATATAAAGGGTAACTATTCCTGTGAAACTAAAGGAGTGGTTTACTTAGCTAAGTGCCTGACATGTTCCATATTTTATATTGGAAAGACAGAGAGGTGCTTTAAACAACGGATATATGAGCACCAGTATAATATAAGTAAAAGCAATATCAACAATGCCTTAGCTAAGCATATCTTTACCCATCATGATCATTCCTTTTATTATGTCATTATAGATCACGTGAAGAAAAATCCTAGAGGAAGGGCCTTGGACTTTGAAACTTGAGGAAAGGGAACTGCTATGGTGACTTCGTGTTAATGTATTTGTGCATCCAGGTCTTAATGAAAGTTGTTCATTAGCATGTATTCTTAAACTCAGAGCCCTGGTCAGATACATCCCATCTGTATAGATATATACATTTCTGTTAGCCCATATGCATAAGTAAAGATTTTAACCTATTTGGTAATATAACCATGTTCAAATATGTAGTAACCCTATTATTGGACTTTATAAATATTTTATTGTAATTAATTTTTATGGACACTGAGTAATTTAAGTCACTGTAATCTCTCGCATAAGGATTCATCAACTTATTTGTGAGTGTAATTTTACTGTTGCTGTTTCCTTAATTGGATTTTCTAATGACAACAATTTTTGGTTGACTGTTTAAATAATAGTGTATTTTGCATTTATTTCATCTGAAGAAGTTTATTTTACTGCTTGGTGGACGAAAGCGCTAATAAATAATATTTTACTGAGCCAGCCTTGTTCTTGTTCCTCTCTGTGCTGCTTTTTAACAGTTTGTTTGTTTGTTTTGGTGATTTTTACCCCCCTGACACATGCCAGGTGAGCATGAGAGGACATGACACAGTATAATATGTGATTTAGTCTGTCAAAACTATCACACATGTGAGGCATGCACTCGTGGAGGTCATCTCGTGCGCCCTGCACTAAACTTACTAACTCTGAAATGGCTGTAGTGGTGCAAGCCTGTACCCCCATGATGGACCTCCAATCCTTGAAATTTAGCAACTTCATGGGTAAGGTGGTAACTATTTATTTATTTATTTACATTTGTTAACTGGGTAGTGTCCAACTGGGTTGGAAAAACCCGTTTTCATCAGAGACCCTGGGGGAGAAAACTCTCCAGAGGAGTACAATTAGTTAAAAGTTAAAAGTACAAATTCGGTAAAAAAATAACAAAAAGCATGTTACAAGTTCACACAAGAATTACAAAGGAAATAAACTGTTACATAGTATGTTACATAGTATGCAATATAAGTTAGGTAAAAATCTAAGATGTTATATAATGGAATACAACCTCCAAAAGAAAAGAGAGAATATGCAAATTATGCAATAGCTAAGCAGTAATATGAACATAGGAACTATGTCTCCAACAAACACCAGTAAACTCCACAGTGTGTAGCACCCTACCGAAATGGGGCTACTGGTAGATTCTGACAAATGCTCTGTAGGGGATACCACACTGCCCTGACTGCCAGTGTCCCCCATTAGCTGTCCTCCCTGTGTGGTGTGTGTTTCCATTATATCTGCAGGCACAGAGGCTGTGTCAGTGTCTGTATAGAGGAATCCAGAGGTTGCATTACTGCTATCCAATGCACACCCTGTACTCCCTGACCACACCAGCTCATCCCTGTCAAGATAATCAGAGGTTGCACAATCTGCACTGTCAAGTGGTGGCACCAGATGGAGAAGCCCCTGCGAACACAGAAAAGCATAACACCATGTGTAAGTATATGAACACCCATGAACCTATAGAAAATTCACCCCGGGGATCACTCCAGTGGCTCTACTTGACAGAGGCACTGGGAACTAAGGTTGGGTGGCACGATGCCAGGGTATTCCTATGGGCTAGGCTTGTAAAGTGGACTGCTCTAGCAAAAGTTTGCTATGTACCTGGAGCATCTCCAATGGCTACACATGGAGCGTTGTTAAACTTTATACTATAATGTGAGAACTTGTGGAAGTGACACAGGTCATAAAGTCTTGTCTCCATTAGAGGTGGCTTCAGAAATGGCAGTTAAGCCAAATAAATTAAGCTACATATATGAACTGCAATCAATAAAATTAAACTTTAAAGCCCCCCAAAACAACTATAACCACTTAACTCAAACCCTCTGCAATGTTACTATAACATTAGATTAAAAAATACATAGAAAACCATAAAAACAAAAACAGTAAATCAGAAAAGGGTATTGCCATAAAATGGACTGAAATAAAGTGATGAAATATCAAACACTAACCGTACTAAAACAAAAGACTAGAAAATAACTAGTCTAAACCAAAAGTAAACTATATTCAAAAAAAATGACAGCAAGAAAGACCTAACAATATTTAACACAAAATTCAACTTAACATCAGAAATAGCATATTTCCTTTTTCATGAGTCTTTATAGTCACCATCAACATTATCTGTATGCTATAAATGTCTGAGACTAATTTTCAGTGAGAGAGCATCTCTCTCATGGCCCTATCAGGGCATGCCTCTTCCCCATCCCTAATATTATTTTATTCTGGTACTTATCAACTTCCAAGGCACTCATTTTTACTTCTTTCAGACCCACGTATAGCCTTCACTAACCTGGCTTTTATTTAAGCCATATTATACAGAATCTGATGCAGACGACTGCGTGCAGCTTGGTGTTTAAAAAAAAGAAGAAAAGTCAAATAACAGATTTCTAATTACTGTGATCCGTTTTAGTGAATCCATTTTTTCAGTTGCTTTTAATTTTCATCCTGTTTTATGTCTCCATTTTTGTTGCTTTTTATTTTCATCCTCCATTATGCATTAAATTCTCTTCATTTGCTTTTTAATTTCATCCTCATTTGTGCACCCATTTTTTGAGTTTAATGCACCTGTTAGTTATTCTCTTCATTCACCCTTATCCAGTAATGGGATCGCCATACATTTTCTTTTCCTGATAAGTCCACCCCAGTTTATGTAGTACTTCTGCTTGTCAACAAAATTCATCTAGTGCTCGGACCTCCCCGATGCTTCCTCTAACCATAATGTCAATCTTAAATGCTCCCAAGTTTCCACTTTTGCTTTTCACTCAGCTGCTCAAAGAATCTTCTTTTGATTTACTTCTAAATGGGCTTCCTGATGTTCTTTGGTGTTGCACTGTTCTCTCTTTCATGCCTCTCTGCTTCCTTCTGTTTTATCCATTTTTTTTTCGTTGGCATATCAGATTCATGCACTGCAAGTGTTTCCCCCTCTACTTTGCTCATTAGCTATTAAATCATTTATTATCCATCTGTTTTCCCATTAGGGACCTCCAGCTCTTTTTTGACTTCTTTTACTGAAATATTTGTTCAGAAAAAACTTTCTTAAGCATCTTTTGATAAAGAGAAGTTTGCCATGTGAATGTCTATTACAGGATTGTTCCTGTAGCTCTTTTTGAGTGTAAGGATGCATTACAGTTGGCCGTTCTCATTACTTCTCCTTCCATCTCTATGAATCCTTTTCATCTTTGGAGCATTTCTTCTTTTCAGCTTAAACCAGTTGCTTAAAAAGTTTGTAATGAAATTGCTGAACTTTGATTCAGGAGCCCCCTGCAGTGCCAAGGATCCTGATATTCAAACATCTGGACCTGTTCTCTATAGTGTCTGTTTTAACACTTATCCTGAAATCTTTTTTCTTGAGCTCCACTATTCCATTACACATTTGTTCTCAAGGAGATTCCTTTTCTCCTCTTTAGGTCCTTCAGCCAGACCTTGAAATTTGCCACTTGAGATTGTTGGTGTCCATCTGAGATTGTTGATATTCACATGACATTGCTGGTCTCCCACTTTAAATTTACCCTCACTCATATTAACTACCAAAACAATAACCCAGTTTGTTCCTCCTGCAGTATTACTATCTGCACATATATGCACTATTTGATATGCTCATTTTTTTCTGATCTTGCTTTTCCTTGGTTCATAGGTTCATAGGATACTAGGCTATTGGCCCAGAGGCCCTTAAAAGCCTAGCCAAGAATTTTCCCCATGTTCCCTCAAAGTCAGCACCTGTTTCCCCTGTCTAGCAGGGACACAGGTGGGATCCCAGGGGTGTATTTTCTGTTTTCCATCCAGTCACCCAGGTTCCTCTTAAAGAGGTACTCTGCTTAACATGAAGAGGTAGTCTATTCCACAAATGGGGGAGTCTTTGGGACACAAATCTATCCTGCCAACAAGTTCTATTAATGTCACAGACCAGGTTAAGCCTTGTCTGTGGGTTGCTCGAGTGGAGTTTGTCTTACAGATATGCAGCAACTCCATCAAGGCTGGGTCTGAGATTGCCTTGTATGCCAGGCACAGGTCACCTCTGAGCAGTCTGTATGAGACTGAATACAGGAACAGGGCTTTTAGCCTATCTGTATAGGATATGTGTTTGAGACCATGGATTTTCCTGGTCAGGAACCTCTGTGATCTCTCCAACTGCTGCATGTGCTTGGCAAGGTACATGCTGAAGGGGGCATTGTACTCAATAATGGGTCTGATAAGGGAGGAGCACAGGAATGTTATGACCTCCTTGTTCCTGGATGATATACCCTTATTTATGTGGTGGGCCATGTAGAAAGCCTTCCCTTCAACAGAGGCAATGTGCTGGTCAAAAGTGGGGTTGCCATCAACCTGGGTGCCCAAGTCCCTCACGACTGATTGCACGCTTAGTACATTGTTATTAATGTGATAATTAGTGGGGATGCCATTTTACCTAAAGGGGATAATGATGCATTCCTTGGCATTCAGTTTGAGGCCATGCTTCTGGCACCAGTCATTAGTTTGGGTAAGGCCCTCTTGGAGGATGTTCACATCACTAGGGGAATTTAAGACAGTACGCAGCTTGCAGTCATCTGCAAACTTGGTCAGCCACAGACCACTGGTTTTGGCTTGAACCTCAGAAAAGTAAATCCCAAACAGTAGAGACCCCAATTATTCCCGACTGGGGAATAGTGTCAAAGACTTTGGCTAGGTCAAGGTAGGCAGTGTGCACCATCTTTCCCTCATCCATGGCTTTGGTGACTGTTTTGAAGAAGTCGACCAAGTTTAACAGGCATGATCTCATTTTGACAAAACCAAACTGTGTGGGGTCAAACATTTGGAGGTTGCCAATGTCCTTGTTTATAAGGTCTATGATAATGCATGCTATGGCCTTGCAGGTCAGGCTAGTTAGGCCGATGGGCCTATAATTGCCTGGGTCAGTGGACGCCCCACCTTTGTGTAGAGGGATGACAGTGGCTGTCCTCCATTCAGCCTGGACAAAGACAGTGTTCAGGCTTTGGTTGAATAAGGGTGTCTAATATAGCTGACAACTCATGCCTGAGTTCATGTGGGATACAGCCGGGGATGTTATTGGATCCCATGGAGACTGTATTTTTTGTCTATGAGAGGGCATTAAGGACCTGCTCACTGGTGATGAGGCGAGGGCAGGTGCTGCAGATGTCCTGGTTTACTGATGGGGGACAGGGGGGTGAAGTTTTCACTGAACCTGTCTGCCAGCAGGTTGGCTATATTTATGGGGTCTGTGTATGTGGTGTTATTGACCACCAGTTCAGAGCAGATTTGAGTGTTACCTTTCAGATTGCAGACAAATGTGAAGAAGGCCTTGTGATTGTCCTAAGTGGATGTGGCCAATCTGGACTCGAAGTTAGCCTTAGAGGATTTCACCAGTGACCTTATTTGCTTGTTCAGACAAAGGAGGGATTGTTTCCAGCTTGGCATCTGCCCCTTCGGGTCTATATCACTCCGTCGAAACATCTGAATATCGAATACCATATGTTCGAACTGTAAAGTAAGAACACTGGTAATCGCGAAGACGCGGAACACCAAATTCTTTCCCAGGGAAAGAATTTGGTGGGCCGTTTCAGTGGCATTGTGATTAGCAGGACTGTGGTGGGAAGTTACGGGTCAGGTCAGGTAAGTGTGTGATTGTTTGGACGTTAGGGTTAGGGCATGGGTTAGGTGAGTTAGGGTTAGGGCACAGGTGAGGTGGGTGTGCGATAGTGAAAGACTTTAGGGTTAGGGCAGGATAGGTGAGTTAGGGTTAGGGCGTGGGTCAGGTGAGTGTGCGATAGTGACGGACCTTAGGGTCAGGGTTTGGGTTAAGGTAAGTAGATAGGTAGCAGTGTATGTACAGTTTAGTGTAGGGTTAGATGTAGGATTTTGAGTGTATGTGTGTGCATTGATGTTTTTTTGGTGTGCTTGTGTTGTGTGTGTGTTTCTTGGAACAGTGATTTTTTTCCCTGTGAAGAAAATCACTGTTCTAAGATTTCGATGTTTTTGCAGTTCATGGTTTGAAGTTCGAACTTATGGTGTTCAAACTTCAGATGTTTCGATGAACTGATATAGACCCGCCCCTTCTTGGTCCTGGACAGCAATTTTTTTCTTTTATTAGAGAGTTTGTTTATTGCTGCTGTCTACCAGACAGGTTTACTCTTCCTTAAGGAGGATGATTTGGTCCTGTCAGGTATTGCTGAGCTGTACAGCTATGTTGGTGCTCATATAATTTTTTGGTGTAGGCTTGGACATTAGTAATAGTTCCAACTAAAGGGAAAGTGGTTGTGAAGCTTCTTATACCTGCTCTGAGGAGATTGTAGTCAGCTTTGGAAATTTTTTTCGTTTGACCCTAACAAGTGACTTCAAATGTGAATGCTTTATGGTCAGATATTACCAAGGAAGATGATACTGTAGGGGTGCTACAGTGGCTACTCATGTTGGTTAGGACCAGGTCCAGGATATTTTCACCTCTCATAGGAGTGTTGACCAGTTGATCCAACGCATTGGCATTGACAAAGTTGAGGAATCTCTGGGAGTTCATGTTTAGGCTAGAATAGGTCTTTCAGTCTATGGTTGGGTAGTTAAAGTTACTCAGGATCAGGGGAGAGGGTTGAATCTTGATGGAATATTTTTTCTCTTTTTATCCAGGAGCTTATCCTCAGCTTTGGAGTAAAGCAGACTTCTTGCTCAGGCTTGCTGTTATGATAGCCAGTTAAATGAAGTCATGCTTAATTATTACATTTACACCTTGTAATACTTCCTACCATTGTATTACTTATCTGGTGGTGATTTATATCACTGAAAAAGCTCCTTGAACCTGTCCACTTACTTGATTAGTAAATGAATAAAGACAAATATATAGGTAAATCTCAGAGCGTCTTCTGTGTGGCGACATGCGTGAATGGGCATTCCTTTGTTGAAGGTTATGCGTTAGGCCCGGCAAGCCAGCACGTAAAAATCTACTGCCAATCATTAACGGACCGGAGTTCCGCTGTGGCGACCCCTAACCGGGAAAAGTCGAAAGACACAAACAAATATAGATAAATGAATAAAAATATGACTCTACCCTCTCACCACTGCACTGTAACTTATGTTTCATTGTAGATACATTTAGGCAGCAATCACCTGAATGCTAAGATATATGACTGAAGAAATAAGGGACTCTGTGGATTGTCGACTATTGTTTTTAGCTTTCATTCATTCGTTTTCTGATATCTGATTTATCCTTTTCAAGGTCTTGTGGGAAGTGAGTTCTAAAACCAGCATTCACTGGTGATACTGAGAATGACAGCTGTAAGAGGAATTCAGGAAATTGCTTGTGTAATCTGCCTTGGTGCTTCACAGACGGGCAATGAGCACAGGGTCCATTACTGTGACGCACCCACTGAAAAAGTGATAAAGGGTGACAAGCAACTGGAGACAAAATAAAGGGAAATGCATTGTGAGGATGTTACAGATTGTTTTGTTATATTCCTTTATATCCAATAGCAAAAGTTATTAAGAGTCATATATGGAAAAAAAGAGTAGGGGGTCAGCTAGCACCAGCACTAGTAACAGCTTAAGGAATGATAGGCAGCCAGATGTCATCAAACGACTGTACAAGTACTACAGGAAGGGCAAGAACTGAAAGATAGGAGTTAATTATTTTACAGATTTTGAAGAACTGTTGCATATAAATGGGAGTGTTAACTAAATGGCTTGGAGACTGAAACAACAAGATATTTTCACATCATCCAAATCTCTAGAGAAAGTAAGACAAGCAGTGCCCAGAAGAATACACAAGCATTAACCTGTGTGATAGCAAGCTCACACTTCACAGTACTGGACTTATTTATGTGCACACCCTCATTAGATGACCAATTGTTAGGTGCAAGGAAATAAATAATCAGCTGACCACAATTAGGCTGTTATTCATGTAAGCCTGTAATGTTGTGCAACTTCTGAATGGCCCCTGGCCCATAGTTTATCAAGAGGTCATTCTGGATTTGGTCAGAAGACCAAGGATCCCACTTTCTGAAAAAGGAAGATGGCAGGGTTTTATAACAAAGTGCCTTCCTTAAACCAAACTACAGATAGATCCATTTCAAGATCCTTTTGATTCTTGAGTTGTATTCCTCCCCCAATGTCAGCCTACGCCAAGACAACAGAATTCAAATAAATAAAAGAGAGACATGATTAAAACTCATGGAAAGTTAGGGTAAAATGCTTCACGAGTTCTGCAAAAGTTTGTATTGACATGAAATAAAATGCAAAATAAATAGGCATGGGGCAAATCACTTTGGTGGACAGTGAAGAAGCATATTAACCATTGACAATATACTTTTTCAAAATATATAATGTGGGCTGCATGCTTTATTGCGCAACAGAGTAGACTCTGTTGCTCTAGCTATTTTGGGTGGGTGGAAATTCCCTTCCCATTCCTGGGTGAAAATAATAGTGCTATACTAACCACATTTATATAATTTAGTACTGCCATACTATTAACCATGGGTCACCATAAACATGAGCACTAAACAATGTATTGTTGGATTAACTACTTTAGCAAAATATAAAGTGCAAAAATAGCAATACATAGCTATATACTGAGGTGTCGTGCATTATCACAAGTATGCACAGCAGCAGAAATGAAAATGTACTTTTCAGCAGTTTGCATCAAGGAGACTTCTGTTAAATGTAACTGATGAAACTACTTTGGGTACTACAGTGTATGAGTGACTCAAAGACACAACTACATATTTATCACCTCACAGTTTAGTGCAAAGTATTACGCACACCACAGTCACATGACATTATTTGTGAATGCTGATTGAAGGAAGAGTGCAGCAATGGTTCTTGACATTTGAATGGCATTTCTCAAATTAATCATTTTATGAATGAGTGCATCATGCAAAACAGAAGACATCTCAGTTAACGAATACTATTTCAGTCTGTTAAAAGAATTTATGAACAAAACTAGGCTACAACTTTTGAAGTTTAAGATTTCCAAAAAAATCATAGATAAAATATAACTACAAAACTAGAATTACTAATACAGTAAAACAGTAAAACATTAAGAACATATGGGTTGTCTTGAAATGTACTCATACCTATTGAGGTATTAAAGAAGGCTTTATTACAGACATTATGCAGCAGTATTTTGTTCATCTTGTCTTTCAGTTTTGACTTGGGAGACAAAAGTCACTTGTGATCTTAATTTTTTCAGTAGTGTTGTTAGTGATGTGTTGTTTTTTATATTACTTTTATATGTTAGTTTTATGTTTAAATCTTCATTTGAATAAGTGTGATGTATTATTTTAGTCATTCATTGTTATCCACTGGCAGTGAGACAGGGTTCCATTAACAGACTCAGAGTGACTAAACAAGAAGATGAACAATACCAAACCCAATGGCCCGAAACTCAAAAAACGCAACAACTCAAATTGCAAGTGTTTTTGGAGGGCCCCCTGCACCATTCTATATGAGGGGTGAGCCTCCTTACACTCCCAAAACTTTGACATGCTAACTCTGTGGTCACGCAACAAAAAGAATGCAGAAATCTCCCTAAAACAAAGAACGCACTTATGGTGCAGGCTTAGAAACTACACTGGCAATGGCTTCCTGTGGAAAACAGTCACTGGCACACTGTTCCTTGCTGTCTTGTGACTCAGGCTACTGGCAGCTGGGGAACAGGAAATTGACAACATGTAGGGAAGGCATGAAAAGCTGTCTTTTGTATTGTTTTAGTTCTCTTGTTTTTTTTTTTTACAGAGCATTTTGGGTTAACTACATATCTATTGAATGCATATTGGGTTTGTGTTGTACTGATGGAATTTTTTTTTCCTTTTTGTACAGCTGAAATAGATTACAGATATAAGTAAATTACAGCACACAAGATCGTACATTGGTTAATATTTACATCCATGGAGGTTACTGTGATATCATAATCTAGCTACTTTTCTGAATGTGTTGCTGCCATGTGTATCATTTGTTTGGGCATTTATACTGTTCCAGTACAATGCAAGGGTTTAAGAATTCTCTAGGACATATGTTGCACCTGTGTGTTGTTAGTATTGAGGATGAGAGCTTATTTCTGTACAAGATGGTGCCAGTGGGACACGTTTATCATTTCAGTTAACATGATTTGTTTTTGCATTTAAACAAGGAAGTGAATATGGTGACTTTCCCCATCAAGTAACGGTAATTAGTTCAACTCAAATCAGTATCTTGAGTGGGACATGGCTTATGTAGCTATAACGTCACAGATAATTCACTTTTTTGAGTGGTGTGATTGACTAGTTGATACAGTTAT
Organism: Protopterus annectens; assembly: GCF_019279795.1. NCBI lineage: Eukaryota > Metazoa > Chordata > Ceratodontiformes > Protopteridae > Protopterus > Protopterus annectens. The sequence continues at coordinate 1,867,104,892 of NC_056731.1, read as the reverse complement.
AATTACACCATTGATAATATGATGTATTGCACAGCTTATAATATAGAGGATTATGATCTGCAATTCTATCGTAGTAGACATAAGTGCTTGAGATACGTATATCAATTAATTTATCTTAAGAGTGAAATAGAGCAAAGCTTGACAGGTGAATTTTTGCATCCATGTTGATAATGGGGATCCAACAAAACTTAAACAGCATTTGACTCCATTTATTTGCCATCTTGTCAAGAAACACATTATGGTAGACATCCAGGGTTATAACATTTTTGGTCAAATCTTAATTCGTAACTGAGATATCATCATCATCATCAGTCCCCTTTTTCTCATTTTTTTCTACATGGGGTCGGGGTATCGTGTTAACTGTCGTCAGCACTATCAATTCAGTGCCACACTCCTGCCTTTTTCAACACTCATGCCTGACTGTCATAGATATTCTTTCATACAATGAGGGAGGGTGGCCTAATGGTTAAGGTGTTTGCCTTACTAACACAAGGTGCAGGGTTTGAGTCTCACAAGGGATAATTGGCTAGTACTGTGGTGGTGGTGCTGCGTTAGCATTGTTGCCTCACAGTAAGATGTTGTCCTGTTCGATTCTCAGCTTCTTCTGTGTGGAGACATGCGTGAATGGGCGTACCTTCATTGAAGGTTGTGCATCAGGGCTGGCAACTCGGTACGTAAAAATCTACTGCCAATTATTAGCGGACCGGAGTTCCGCTGTGGCGACCCCTAACCGGGAAAAGCCGAACAATACAACAACAATAAGGGATAATTGGCTAGGCTTACAATGGCTCACAAGAGCAGTTAGCCTAGTACTAACCTATGAACAATTTCCCTATGAATCCATCCACCTCTTTGCTGGACATCCTTACTTCCTCTTACCTTTTTCTGTCTGTTCCAAATCTTCATTCATACCTGAGATAGACAGCAGATATTTCAAGACAGAGTCTGACCAATGTGCACAAAATACATTAAACTAGCCTAAAGTCAAAAGACCTCCAGAACATGACACCTGTGACTTTGCCACGTTGAAACTAAAGTGTGGCAGCATACCAAACAACTAAAGTAAGGTTCATAGGTTCATAGTTTAGTACTAAGCTAACTGCCCTTGCGAGCCATTTGAAGCCTAGCCAATTATCTCTTGTGAGACTCAAACCCTGCACCTTGTGTTTGTAAGGCAAACACCTTAGCCATTAAGCCACCCTTCCAACCCCCTAATTTATACTAAATACAGATTTTCATTGGTGGAGTTAGGAAGAATAATTAACACATTCTCTAAATACCAGCTAATGGCGGAAGGGTCATCATACCAATGTTTTGCACCCAGTGCAACAGGAGCTGTCTGTTCTTCTCTGCAAAGGCATCTATTACCAGCACTAATAATGGTAGATACAGTTTTGGCAAGTGCCTCAACTTAAACAAAATCTTCAAGACATCCAGAGGCGTAACTTTGTCATACTGATGTCTTTGCAGTAAAGTCACCATCCCAATGACTCACCTTGGAGTCTCAAAGGAGGACAGTGTGACCATCACATACAGCCAGGATGGTCAATCAAATGCCATCAAGATACCAATGTTTAAAGCAATAAATTAGACCTTTCTGCCTGAGGCTTGCTCCAAAATAAAAATAACATCAATTACCAGCAATGCAGATGTTTAAAACCACGTATGCACTGTAAATAAAACCCATATGGGGAATGGTCCTTTCCTGACATGCAGTGTTGTAGAAGCACAGTGGCTCTGTGCACTGTTGCTTGGTTGTTGGCCTCCTCCAAAATTCCTATCATCTAGTTGATGCAGTAACAGGGTTGATTGTCTGGATTGAACAAAGCAAGGTTTGAGTGAGCCAGTGTCCTCTTCTTATGGGGCTCTGCCTTTCTGTCCAGATACTCATCAACAATATGTCTATATTATGAACACCTATTGGGTGATACCGCTTGAGTCCAAAGGCTATTCACTGGACTTTTGTGCAATATTTAAAGACTGAGGTGGATTCCCTAGTTTTTTTTTGTATGAAAATTACAAGTTTCTAATAATAATAATGAATCAAGTGCAGCAGCTGATATGCATATTTATAAACCTCTGCCAGCAGGCCAGCCAGTTAGTGGCATTCCCAGGTTTCAGAACATTAACCCTGCCTTTACACTCAAGGTCTACAACATGAACTTCTAAGGATACTTGCTGCACTTGTGACAAAATGTGTTACCCAGGAATGCCATATGTTAAGACTGCCTGATATGGCACCCTTAGATAGATGAATGATGCCACTTTGGGAATGAATATTTCTTTATGGCATTAGGAATAACCAGAAAGAGCATTCCATCTAGAAGATTTAAATGTTCAGGGATTATAGCATGACCACCTCCATTATGGTCCAATGTGCAAATTCAGTAACTGCTGAGCTTGACTCTTTAAGGAGAGTAGCCTGCTTTCCTCAATGCTTCTGTCAATGACAGAGGACCCCCAACACCCCTGAATAAATTTAGGAGTGCCCGCCTAAATACACTGATAGGGACTATGATCACTGGCTTAAGCAGCCACACCTTCCCCCTAGCCCCACCCAGCATCTGCATGACAAGCTTCCAGTCTTTAGCGGAGATCTGTCATTTGAACCACAGTGCAAGATGACAATCTGAAAATGTGCAAAATGCACTGGAGATGGAAAATGTCCTTTTTTGTACTTTTACAAGACTGAGAAAGAGACAGGGACAGAGAGAGAGAGAGAGAGAGAGAGAGAAAGACATGCAGCCATAATGGTTAATGTGTTTACCTTATAGACACAAAGTACAGGGTTTGAATCTCTCATTTGGGAAAAATGGCTTGGGTTAAAATGGCTCACAAGGGCAGCTACCCTAGTACTTAGTTAAGAAGTTACCTATGAAATTTGGGGAGCCTGGGGGTTGGCATTGTAGTTAAGGTATTTACCTCACAGACACAAGGTACAGGGTATGATTTATACCTTTGAGGGTAATGGCCCACAAAGGCAGATAGCCTAGTACTTGCTTATAAACCTATCAGGATCTATGATGTTACATTGAAATTATGGAACATTGAACTGCATATGGTAGATACCACATGTTAGAAGTTCCATTATTTTGAAAACAAACAAAAAAATGCTGAGTTTTTGCAGGAGATCAAGCCCTCCACATCCCCTGATAATTATATATACCAACTCTGAGATTGCATTACAGCAGGGAAAAGGTAAACTCCCTGATCCCCAGTGTACTCAGTACAACTACTTCGACTCAACAATATGAAGTGCGAATTTCTGAAAAGTCGATCTTCCAAATGGAACCTGAACCTATGACCCTATGAAAGCGAGAGATATAGAGTCACTGATGCAAAGCATCTGTCTGGCTTAACTTAACTCACTCCAGGCTGACAGCCACTGAATCCCCTGTCTGTGACACAATGCCCGTGGCCACAGAATGAATGACAGAATGTCATCATAATATTTAGGTACTATACACGGTAATTTGAAGATTTGTTTATGTATCTTCAAATGTGTTTCCCCATGCTTGCAGTGTTGTTTCATAATCTCACCATATCTTGTAGCATATTCAAGAGAGATGACCTTCTTGTATTTTTCAGTCCAAGTGAACAATGACTATGCCATAATTAGCCTTAATATTTTTTTACACCTATTTAAGATGTCACTAATTTTGATCTATGCAGGCATTAAAGTACTGCAAGCTCCACACAAAATCCAGTGAAGTATGTGTCTGTTTTTGCACACAATGGAGTTGTCATCCACTAGAATTTTTTTGTTATTGTCTTGGCATGATACCTGCCATATTGGCTTTTGAGTCTGGCTTGGTCCAGTATTGGCCCCTGATATGGTCTGGTGATAATGTATTGTTGCTTTATTGTGCCCAGTGGGGCATTTGACTAATATGTTGCATGCATGAAGCTCTGGCATTATTGAGGTTATGGCTTCTTGAGCTACAACTGAGGCTTTTTTTTTTTTTGGGGGGGGGGGGGTTATAGTCTCTAGAGCTTTTAATATAAAATGGTACATGTGGCTGTATGTTTACAGGATGTGGCTACAAGTGAATAGTTTATTTGTTGTACTTATAACGAACTAATCTAAGGGGGCGGCGAAAGCCAACACATTCTGTCTAGGCTTATAAATGCCTTTAGGCAGATAGCCTAGTACCTACCTATGAGCCTATATATTTAAGGTAAAACAAAAAGGGTATATATTTCTTGGAGCATTAACTGGTTCCTCCATTGTCTGAGATAACCATTAGTTCACGGTGCACTTTAATATTCAATCTAAAGTGAGATTTATTACATGAGATATAATTTAGATGAATGTGTACTTCTAATGAAAATCTAAATTTACCATTGTTAAAGGATCACTAAACCAGTGATAAGGTTTCATTGTTATCAAATAGTCCATATCCTGTTTAACCTGTTTATAGTAACTTTTCTTTTTTTTTTTCAATAATCGTTTTTATTGTTTTGCAAAACCATTATACATTTCACACACTATTTACATTATGTACAATATTGCTTCCAATGTTTTAGTTCCATTTTGAATTTCCCTATTATACATTAAGAATAAATATCATTTTAACCAAGTACAGGAAAATAAAATCACAAAAAATTAAACATAAAAGCATCTACTATAGACAATTATAAACCAACTCAAGCCAATAATTTGTATTATTTCTACATTTTCTATCTAATCCAAGAATGTGTTGGTACACATACAGAATGTCCTGACGGAAAGTGGATAGGAACCGCTACGCCAAAATAATATTAAAGATTTGTTCCCAAATTTTTATGCTGTTTATACTTTTCTTATTATTTCTAATTAACAATTTGTGCGCTAATATATGCTTAATCGCTAACAGCCTGAAATTTTGCCACGACAGCTGTGCTGGGTTCAACCAATTTGTGGCTATATATAATTTCATTAGTAAACTAATATTCATAATTACAATCTTTTTTGTTTTGTCCAAATTCTCCGGTGGAATATGTAAAATCAGAAATTCCCAGGAGAGTGTTGAGTTTTGGTAACCCATTTTTTGTAGTTGTAACTTTAATGAATTCCATAATTTATAAATACACTTGCAACTCCAGAACATGTGTAACAGGTCTGCTGTCTGATCTACACACTGTGGACATTTAGGTGACTTTTTTGAATCAAATTTATGAAGTGTTAGATGGGTATAATATGCATTGTTAAATATCATCAATTGAGTAAAGACCAGTTTTTGAAGTGATACGGATTTTAATGTTAAGTTAAACGCCTCTACTATTTTACTGTCGTCTAGGGATGGCAATTTCTCTCTCCAGTATTTCGATAACAAAATATGATTATTATATTTTCTCTCTTTTGCCATTTTATACGCTGAGGATATATATTTTCTATCTTGTTGCAATGCTTCCCATAGATGACATGAAATAACTAGTTCCTCTTTTTTAATTTCAGAACTGGTAAAATAATTTATGGCCAAATCTTTTAACTGCCTCATTATAATTAAATAAGAAATGGGAAGATTCATCTCTTTTAAGATATCATGTACCGCTACTCTAAGAAGGGGTATAAATCCCTTACAGTTAATTCCTTAATAATGGATATTTCTTTAAATCTATCAGTTGATTTCCAATAGTTATAGTAGGATTCCCATCAAATGGTTGAAACATCATCATATATTTTAAAAGGTTCAAGGAGGCAAACAGAGTTTGAGTCGCCATTGCCCATACCTTGATGTGTTCCATTAACTCATATTTACTCAATGTTTTTATATTCAAAAATGGTACAGGTTTAACATTAATTCCCTTCCCTTTTATATGCTTATAATTTAGCAGTACCCATTTGGGTATCCATTTTCTATTTTCACTGTCCAAGTAAGACACCCTTAAAATCCTATTGGCCTGAATCACTGTATAATACATCTCAAAATCTGGTAAATCCAACCCCCCCTCATTTTAGGAGCCATCAGTTTCTCATAGGATATTCTCGTTTTTCTGGGTTCCCACAGAAATTTCCCCAGTCCTATCTGAAATTGCTTAAAAAAGGATTTCGTGATTTTAAGTTGTGCTGCTCTAAAAATATATAGCATTCTGGGGAGAATGTTCATTTTTATTATCGGTGCTCTTGCCATCATCGGTAGCTTCAACTTACTCCATCTTTTCAAATCCATTGTTATTCGGTCTCCAGTTGCCTTAATATTGTTGATAAAAAATTCTCTATTTTCAGTTGAGAAGTCAATCCCCAAATATTTTATTCTTTCTTCTGTCCTTACTCGTCCTATCAATGGTAGCATTGAAAAAGGTGTAGGTGTCTTTAGAGGGAATATTTTGGTCTTTTTAAAATTTAGTTTGTAATTAGCAATTTTCTCAAAGGTTTGTATTGCTGTTAGTATTTTTCCCGTATCTGACACCGGTGTGGTACTGTATATATTTAAATCATCTGCAAAAGCAGCCATCCTAACCTTTATCCCAAGAAGTACAGGAGAATTATAAAAAAACTTTTGTTTCATATGAAGAAATAAAGGTTCCAAATACAGATTAAACAGTATGGGAGACAATGGGCACCCCTGTCGAGTTCCATTTTTAATTTGAATCCTTTTGGAACATTCATGATTTATATATAAACTAGTGTATGCATTCTTGTATAAATTTCTTAACATAGAAATAAAGAGCTGAGGTATATTGAAATATGATAATGTTTCAAATAAATATGCCAAATTAACTCTATCGAATGCTTTTTGAGCATCAATTATTAAAGCATATATGTTCATATTTTTATACTTCGCATAAGATATTAAAGTATGAAGAGTTAATGTATTGTCTGTAGTCTGTCTCCCATCTATAAACCCCGCCTGTTCTTCTGATATTATCAAGTTTATTATTTTTTAATCTACTAGCTAGAATAGATGTCATGATTTTCATATCAATATTCAACAATGATATGGGCCTATAATTGTCTGGATTTTTGGGATCACTATTCTCTTTCAATATCAGAATTGTTCTTGAGGCATTAAAATGAAGATCATTGCTGCCATTCAAATGATATAATTAAAGGTCTGTGAAAGTACGGTGCTCAGAATCCCACTAAAAGATTTATAAAATTCAGAGGTCATACCATCTGGTCCTGGGGCTTTATGTGGCTTTAATTTCTTAATTGCCTCTAGAACTTCATCAACTGTAATCAATGCAGTCAATTCTCCATGAGAATCCTTGTCAATCTTGGGAAAATTAATTTTCTGTAAGAACTCTTTTCTCTCTTCATCAAGCCCATGAGTTTGTTGCTCACCATATATCTGATTAAAAATTGATTCAAAAATCTTCATGACATCTGACTTATCAGTATATAACGTATTGTTATGATTTATTTCGTAATTAATCGTGTCGATTTCGTCTGATTAATAATACGGGCTAATGCTTTCGAGGGAGTTTGAATGTGATTTGCATATTTAACTAAACTTCTTTGTTCATACAGTGTCAATTTTCTGTTGTGCATAAGAAACAGCTCTTTCTGACATCTTAACAACTCAGTTTCTGTTTGTTCAGTGTAGTTACTCATCAGCTCCTGGTCCAATAATTGTATTTTAGTTTCCAGATCCAGTTGTTCTTTATTTTGGAGTTTTTATAATAAGTGGCTTTCTGAATAAATAATCCTCTTAACAAAGTTTTAGTTGTAGCCCATTCTATATCTAATGGATGTTCATTATGGGGTATATTGTATACTAATTGTTTAAGTATCTCCTTAACTTCCTGTACTATATCTTCTTTGGTTAATAGGTATGGGTTTAAGGACCAATTATATCCACCATGATTTTTAGTATTCAAAATATCGGTCTTTAAAGTTAAAGTTATTTTAGAATGGTCTGAGAGCTGTCTAGCTTGATTAGAAACCCTAGGGTCAAGTGAAATGAACACTTCTGGAATTAGAAAAAAATCAATTCTTGACCACATTTTATGGCAGCTAGAATAGAAAGTAAAGTTTTCTGCCTTTGCTTGTATGTGTTTGTGTTTAAAAGGGTCATACAGTTCTTTCAACGCTACCATTGCCTGCTTATTAAAAGCAGTCGAAGCTCCCAACTTATCAGTTTTAGAATCTTGGTATGCATTCCAATCCCCCCCCATCACTATGTAACAGTTGTTATATGACTGTAGAATAGAGTAAATTGAAGCTATATAATAATGTTGGTTCACATTTGGGGCATAAACACATAAAAGTACTATCGGCTTATCCAAACTTTCAGTTTTGAGAACCACCAAACACCATCTACCTTCTTTATCTATTTTGTCCTCCAAAATTTCTCCTTGAAACTGATTCTTGATTATAATTGCCACCCCAGCACTATTCGTAGTCCCTTCCGCCGTTACAACCTTCCTAATCCATTTCTTGTCCTTCATTGTTTCCCACTGGTCATTAGTCAAATGTGTTTCTTGTAATAGAATAAAACCTGCTTTTGATTTAAAAAACAGATGCAGAAACAGCTTTCTTTTTTTCATGTTCTGGAGTCCTTTAACGTTCCAGGAATCTATTATCCACATTCTAAACTATGAATTGATGAATAATGGTATCTATTTTTTGTTTTCCACCTTAAATTGACAAGTGTTGGTATTACGTGAATTTTTTGGAAGCAAAACAGCCATCCCATCCCTACCCAGTGCCTATCCACTATTCCTCCGGACCAGGATGAACATAGGTTTTTCACATTGGATAACATTCCCCAAGTAGCTAATCTACTAATTCTATTAACTAACAATAAAATAGCATGCAAAAACCTACACCAACTATATCTACGTCTACAAAGCCTAACCCAGACATTCCCTACTAAACACCGCACTCAAGTAACTACAGCTCTGAACATTTCCCTAATATTCATGTAAACTAATTGTACCTGACATGTCAAATAATTCACTTTTAACAAACTTTAAATTCAGCAATAATATGTTAGCATTATAATTACTTGTTCCAAAACCTTTTAACTAACAGTTCACCTAATAAGCACACAGTTGTTATACATTTGTTTAAAACAAGCCATTATTTAGGTCAGCTATTTATCTTCAAAACATTCCTACAATATTGCATTTAATTTTTATAGATCACTACAGTTAGACATCACCTATATTACACATCTACTACTACTGTTTGCTAATTATGCTATATATATATTTTTCTTTTTTTCCTTTTTCCCCAAACTGATCACAGTTAAAAGATACTTATTTATTCACTTATTTACTCACTAAATAAAACACAGTAAGTTACAAAACAAGCATGCAAAGGAGAAAAAAAAAAAAAAAAAAAGAGAAAAAAAATAACACAAAAAATAGACTGCATTACCTGGATTTACCACTAAGCCATAGACTCTTATACAGCAACAGCCAAACCATACATTTTTATCCATACAAGACACACTTTACCTCATTGATCGTTTTACAGTCATTTTAGCATCAAATGAGTCCCAAAAAGCTTCGTTTTCGATTTACAGCAGCTCTTCTTGCTTCCCAGCAGTTGCAGCAGTCCAGGCAGTTCATTTTTCGAATTTAACCAATTCGCGAATGGACCTCTCAGCTGCACCACACTCAAAACGGTCCCCCTGCTTCCTTTACCTTGTTTCCTGCTGCCTCGTGGGTCAGGAGCGCTCGTTGAAGCCATAAAATTTCGTGGAATCTTCGTGTTTCAGCTAGGAAGACGAGATTAAAAGATAAAACGGAGAATTACCAGGCCTGCTGAAGAAAGAAGAACACACAAAGGATTTTGAAGCCTCGGATCCTCGTAAATGAAGTCTCCCATTCACTCTAATGCAGGAAGAAGCCAGGATGGACTGTTCAATTTTCAGATGGTGGCACAGCCTTAAAAAGCTTCAAAAAGGTGGGTCTGGCTTCTTTTTTTGTATTTACAGTGTATTTAATGCCATCAAGAGTAAAGATTAAACTGTTAGGATATTTCATTTGAAATCTAATGTTTTTGTCAATTAGAAACTTACAGTATGGAGCCAGCATTTGTCTAGACTGTCTTATTTGTGTTGGTAAATCCTGTGTTATAGAAACTTTATAACTTTGCCACATTATAGATCCCCCAGATTTTTTTATGGTTAGAAGTATTTTATTCACATCCTGGAAGTTTAATATTTTGACATACACAGGTCTTGGTGTATTTGAAGCTTGGGAATTCCAGTAAGCTCTATGTGCTCTTTCGATGACAATTTGCTGAACATCCACAGAGTCCTTAAGTAATGTTTCAAAAATTTGTATGATAGAAGTTGTCAGATCATTATATTGGATTGATTCTGGGATCCCTCTGATGATTATGTTGTTACGTCTTGATCTTGCTTCCAGGTCCAGAATTTTGTTTTGCATCATTTGAATATCAGCCTCATGTGATTCAGATCTTTTAGTGAGCAATGCTATAATGTCTTCATTTGCTGCTATTCTGGTTTCTGCTTTCTCCATTCTTGTTAGAATCCGATTACATGTCTCACTAAATGTTTGTGTTTGGGATGTTAGGTCTTGTAAGGCATCTTGTATAGGTAATAATGCAGACTTAATTTCTTCCATCGTAACCTGTTGATCAGATTTCGCTGATGCCCCTGTTTTTGCAGTCTCTTGCTGTCTAAATGTTTTCTGTCTCTTAAATATGGATTCCTTCTCTGGAGACTGTAATGCTGACAGTTTAGTTTTAGTAGTTGTAGTGTCCATTTTTTTACCTTCTTTTGACATTTTGAAATGCTTCAGATAGAGATGATTAGCAAGTAAAGGTTTCAGTAATGAGGTAGTTCAGTCCTTTGTTTGGTGCTCTGTTCAGAATCAACCAAGCAATCAGTTCCAATCCTGTTGTCACCAAGTATTTTTTTTCAATTTTTTTTCCTCAATAAGATCGCTGACTTCTAGTAGTTTATTAATTGCTGTCAATTAGTTGATTAACTCCAAATGTACATCCGCAGAGTTGATTTTTGTTTCTGGTCTTTGGAGAGCTGAAGTACTGCAGTGCTAATAGAATGGCGGCCATCTTTGTTCCAAATATAGTAACTTTTCAAGACAGCACTAGATATTACATCAAAGATTTTAGAAGTATACTGGAAATTGTAATTAAAACATTGGATATTGCAGTGTACATCTAATAGGTAGGAAGTTATGAAAGGGAAAATTAACTGAAATGTAATCAGTTTAAGAGAGATCCTGCCTTCCTAGTATGACAGGGTAAAACATAACATCTTCCAGAGACATACCTGACCTAGTATATCTCAGCTTAAGGGACCATTAAACACACTCCAAGATGCTCTTTCATACAACTTCCTAGGTGTGCAGTTCTTGAAACATTTGATTTAGGAAGATCTTCAAGATTCTACCTTTCATACTTTCTTTAGCCCAAATACCCTGGAGTAATGTCTGCACCCCCTATTTTAAGTTTTTGAGTTGATGAATCAATGTGGTATTGTGGCAGAGTAAAAATTTAATTTTGAGCACAATTACAGTCACTTGTCCATTTATATCAGTAAGCCTATGTTCTACAGCACCAAGCTTTGTAGCAGAATTCACAGCTATGGCCCTAGTGTTTAAGTATTACTGTTTGACGCATTTCTGAAGACACATTATAGCAATTTTGATTTTAATAAGTAGTCCACATACAAACATCAGTGAATACACTTGGTTCCATGATAGCAGATTTATTTATTCATTTATTTTGTTTGTGTGTCTACCAAGGTAACACACTGATCACAATAAACCATTTGCAGTCTATTGTACAACAAGACCGTAGACAGTCTGCTTTCAGATAAGGTTCAAGATCTCTTCGTATGCTGATGCTTGTCTCTTCAAAGGGCTTCTTTCAGCATAGACCAGGGTCATGCATTACATTAAATTTTACATAAAAATTAATCCTTGCCTTCTCCCATTTTTTGGACTGCCTTTTTTCAAGATATGATTTTTTTTCTGAAAGTTTAGAAGAAAAAATATAATTCTGAATTATTCTGCATTATACTGTATTACAATCATTATGTAAAGACTGCAAATTCATCCACTATTATTATGTAAAATTGCATAATTTCTACTGGCAAACTGGATCCCCATCCAATCATCAAGGTTAGTCCAAAAAAGGCAGTTTGCCTAATAACACTGCTAGTTTACTTCATTTAATAGCATTTATTGCTCACAACCTATTTGCATTTATTTGCCTTGTGCTTTTTAACCTGATTCCTGTTAGCAAACACTGTAAATCATGCAAGATATGATGCTGTTGCAAGGTATAAGTACGCGAATCTAAAGTGGGTAGTTTCTCAGTCAATACCCTGAAATGTTTTATTGCAGTTATATTATGATCCCAGATGCAGGAGTAACACAGAGATGGATGCACATTGGTAATAAAGCAGGCATAGCTGGTGGTGTTGATTCATGGCAGATACAGGGAAGCATCCAGCCAGATGGCACCTGTCCTGTCATAGATGTGGCTCCTGCCAGCACACCCAACATGTCTGCAATAGACAGGACACTCCCTAATGTCAGGTCAGTGGCTAAGAAGTGTAAAGTCTGGCCATTATAAGCCTTGACCTTATGGCATGGAAATCAGGGTGAAAGGTGTTGTTCTTAATTCTGCTTGGCCTGTAGGAAATGTAGACTTATTAAGACTAGGTTTAAATCAGTTATGTCCTCCCTTGGCTGGATTCTGTTATGAGATCTCACACACATGTATGCGCACGCGCACATGCACACACATACATACATGTAAACACACACACACATGCAGACACACACACACACACACACACACACACACACACACACACACACACACACACACACACACACACACACACATTCTCATATGCGTGCACACGCACATTTTAATGGAAAGCAGGCCTTTAGAACCAAACAATATGCAATGGAGAGCTTTCAACAAGTAGTCCTTTAACATTTGCCCAAATCCCAGTTTACACATCCTTTACCAAGAGAACTGCTGCCTTCAACGGGGTCACTGTGAGGGGATCTTTCACTTTATCTCCAAGATGCTAAGGTTCCAAAGCTATTACAGAAGAAACAGGGGTACAGGACATACACCCCTCTGAATAAGGGGTATGAAACAAAAAGCATTCACCTAGTGCACTGCGGATTACTTTTTTTCCCCCATGGAAAGTCTTTTTGTAGTAATTGTGCTTAACTGACTTTATTAGATCACTGTTTCTTCAGGTTGCTGTATAGGTTGTGGACCGTTAATCTGACTGGAGCCCTAAGCAGCACAAATAGAAATTATTAGGAGAATGTTCTCAGGATCCTTCTACTATGTCTTCTTGTCGCAAACCTTGAAAACCTCAGAACGGGATCATGGTATGACCTCTGGTATGCACCATCTACATGACACCTCCTGGAGCAAGCACAGTTTGAGCCCTATTTTTGCAGTGTATTGTCACGACTGACATCTCCTCCATGCTCAGAAAGACTACATTTCATGAGTTTAAGTTCATCATTATGATCCCAATGATCCCAAACAACAGATATCCTAAAACAGTGTTTGCAGAAGAACTATTGAAAGTACTCTGCACCTATCCGTGCATATTTATCATGAACAATCTAGCAATCGTCAGTGCAGTACATTTTTAAAACAGGTCCTAAACCAATTAATCAAAGAACAGCTTGAAGTGATTCATAGTACATACATGGGCAGTGCTTTCACAATCTATAGAATAATAATTCACTGCATTTGGGAGGTTGGCTGCAGGGGATTCCATTATTAGCTACAGCTCTTTAGTCATACAGAAGTGTAATCAGTCAACATTTTTTCAGCTTCTTTTTCATACTATTTATAAGATGAGCGATAAGGCAATATGAGAGAAAAACAGTAAAAAAGTTAGGTAAATGTGTGCTCACCTGACCATTATGCACCAAAAAACACCATATGTATGTCAGCATGGAGTAAGTCTTACATAAATGGAAATGGACACTTGTTATCCACAGATGTTTTAGTTCACTGTCTTAATCTTATATTGTTTTATGGTGCATTCAGTAAATCACCATGCCAACTGCCATCAGCAGAATATGGAACAGTAAAGCCACTTAGGTCCAAGCTCAGGACTTCATCAGATCCAGTGACAGAACCAAACTTGAATAATTGTATTCTATACATTTCATGGGGTCTGCTAGCAAAAGTGCAACTAGTCCTCAGCAACTCAACCTGACAATATTCTGACAGTCTCAGTATTTTGCACATCAAAGACATCCCCCAACTTGGTGCCTTCAACCCAGGGAAAACAATTTATAGGGAACAAAGCTGGGAGAAAGAAAGAAAGAAAAAAAAAGAAAAAGAAAGAAAGGAGGCCCTTACAGACAATTTCAATTTTATTGCTGAAGGTCATGTAATAAGGGAATGACTTTGCACCTGCAGCGTGGGTTTCCCCTTTACATTTACACACACGCACACACACACACACACACACACACACACACACACACACACACACACATTTGTCAGGTAAAATGTCTCCCACGGAGGCAGCAGCAGCACCGTTATACATACAACTGCAGAAAAGATAAGACAAAGGAAATCTGTGCAATCCCTTGTTTATACAGTATATCGAAATGATAAAATAATGAAAAATTAATTGCTCAGACTTTGCAGGAGACAAATTGCTATATTTGTTCTCTCACTGAGTAACACTAATTGACAAAAAAAGCTTACCCTGCCATATACCATTTAGAGATTTATATGTAATTACGGTCTTAACAGAGAAATCATGCAAATTGTTCTACCTAATTGCCACACTTTTTTCATTCTCATTCAGTGTGTTTATGGCTGCAAGACATAATTATTCAGCAGAAGCCCTCATAGTATCTGCACTAAGTAGCAGAAGAATATTTTATTACACAGAATCCCCAGTTGTAAAACAGGTCTCATCGCTGATTAGGATTCAGCTATCATAAAACAATAATACATTCCGCTGACTATTACTATGGAAAAGAGCTTCTCAGTAGAATACAGTCTAAGCCATTTTAAAGCAGTTAAATCAACTTCAGGCATTTCATCACTGGGTCAAAGCTGCCATGAATAAAAAGTTTTATTTTCCAAATTTTTACATGAAGATGCTGTCATTGCTAATACAGAAGGATTTCTTTTTTTTTTTTGTTCAAGAGCAGTCCATTATCAACAAGTGCGAAATATGCATACACACACACACACACACACACACACACACACACACACACACACACACACACACACACACACACACCAATCAGAAAAACATATATTTTTTTCAGAACATCCTTTTCTTGCATCCTAAATCCACCTGCAGAAATATAACTGCTACCTGTAGATTATTTGCCTCCATTTGCCAGATAAAGACCTCAGATCTCACAATCCATTCAGAGAGAATGAATATCAGCACCAATGCCTTGAAAATAAAGGTGTTGTGTTATCAATACAGTGTGGCTTTGGATTTTTACCATACACTTAACAGAATAAGATGCATTTATAGACATTTATTACATGCTGTATTCAGCTTTGAAAAGCAAAATGTCAGTGCTTCCTTTCTTGTGTCAAAACATAAGAAATACTAACTCCATTTACATAGAAGTCCAGTATCAGAATGGTCCTTTGACAGTATGCACACACACACACACACACACACACACACACACACACACACACACACACACACACACACACACACACACACACACACGTGCACACATTCTGACACAGAGAGACACACAATCACACACATACTGACACAGAGACATACATAGACATCCAGTATCAGAATGGTCCTTTGACAGTATGCACACACACACATGCACATGCACACATGCACACACATGTGCACACATTCTGACACAGAGAGACACACAATCACACACATATTGACACAGAGACATACATAGACATCCAGTATCAGAATGGTCCTTATCCAGTATCAGAATGGTCCTTTGACAGTATGCACACACACACACACACACACACACACACACACACACACACACACACACACACATGCACACAAACACTCACAAACATATCTTTTCAATATGTGCACACATATCGGCCCTATCAAAATGTAAATATATGTATGCCTTTAACATACCTTATGCTTTTACTATGAAAAATCTTCTTGTTTTGGCAAGCTCAAAAGCTGATTTAGAAATATGGTTATGAACAGTGTGGTATATTTTTGTTGTAGATCAGTATCGTCAGAGTTCACACTTGTGTACAAGTTACATATCCTTGTTTATGACAATATCATTTCTTGTACACATTCTTTAAAGGGGGAAGGATGGCAGAATGGTTAAGGTGTTTACCTTGCAGACACAAGGTGCAGCATTTGATTCCCACATGGGGTAATTGGTTAGGCTTAAAATGACCCACAAGGGCAATTAGCCTAGTACTAATCTATGAACCTAAAAAAAAAAAGTGATGCCCAATAATACACATGGAATTATGATACTTGTGTTATTATCTACCGTTTCTTGTATCCTCATATGGCTATACAGAACTGTTGCCAGATGTCCTCTGTGAAGTATAAAACAAAAATAATTCACAAAATGAGGACATTCATGGCAGATGCTTCAACTTGAAAATCAACCACGTTTCCAGCCTGATCTTCCTTCTCTGCAGCAACTTCTTTAATCGCGTTGTAGTTTATACTCTTCAAGATAAAAAAATGCAGAGAAAGAACAGTAGTATTGCAGAGCAGTCCACCAGTGCAGTAGAACAGTCTGAGAGGTATTGGGCTGAATGTCTAGGTGCAGCAGATGGAATAGGTGTAACTATGACTACAAGGGCAAGGAGTCGGCCATACCTTTCTAGACCACATGTGCTTGGGGACATTTAGGTAAGTATAAAAATTTCCCAGCAGGAACTAGGAAATTCTCGCTTTATATTCTATACTCGGTGAACTAGTAAAAGTGGATAAGAGGCAGGATCTTACTATATCTTCAGCCAATGCTATGCACTTCACATGGCAATATTACCTATGCTATTTCATTGTATTTTTTACAGTTGTGTTTTTCAATGTTATGTTGATTAGGACTGTTACATGGTTTAGTACAAACTTCTATCTCTGTAAAAAATATATATATTTACAAAGTTAGTATGCACACTGCTCCGGTGGTTACATCACTTAGACAGAAGAGTAATCAAACATTATGATATCAGCTACAAGGTGGTGTCTGGAGAAGGAAAAATATAAAAATTACATGTGCTTTTATTAACCTTACTTTAATAAATGTCAAACATGCGTGCTGTAGATTAACATTTGGTGCAAGCCTTTAACCACCTCATAAATGCATATTTACTGAAGAAAGATAATGTAGAGGTCCTCTGTGGAGTGAGACATTTCCAGCTTTGGAGAGACAAAATGGGAGGAGTATCTTGTACACTTTGTGACCAAAAATTGGCTTCTTCAGCTGGTATCAGGCTGGGTAATTCAGACCAGCAGAGAAGATGTCAAATAATTGTCAGAATATATCTGACAGGGCACAAGACACGTCACAAGAATCTATTACTTATTGTGATTCATTTTTCCTTTTAACTGTTAAGCCCACTGGACGCATCACTTTTCAGGGGTATCTCAAGATCTGCATGTGTTTAAGTGAATTGTCTGAAGTCATACACTAAGTAAGTAGAAAACGAAATTAACATGACATAGCCTTACCCCTCGGACCTAAACTGCTGCTCCTGTACAGAAGAGGAGAACTCTGTCCACAATTCATCTTGTTGTGTTTTTCCTCTAGGTTATTTATCACGCTATTATTTTTGGAAGAAACAAGATCAGAATCTATTTTGGCAACAGCGGAGAAACACAGTAATCTCAGCCATTACATTTGTACTTCAAGAGCTAAACCAGTGAACACGTTTGATTGCAATTATTTCCTCAACTAAAGTAGCAACACTATGAAAACACTGATATTAGCTAGATAGCCAACACACTATGAAGAACTGAAAATGCTATATAATGTGACATTTTACTCTTAATTAAGTAAAAACAGAACTAATAAATGTTCGGTCCACAAGTGCCACCTGCTGTTAAAGGACTAAAGTAAACTTACATATTAATCAGTAATTCTGTTTACTGAATCTTATAAAATAAATATCATAAATTATAACCTATCCATGCATCTGTTTTAAAATATACAAGCTAATGTGTTAGCTTTGCAATGTCTTTCCCTGCATCTGCTCATTTTATGTGCATACCAGCTTTGCAGTGACTGACCTAACCTGTAGTGCCAATGATTTTGCATTCATAAATTCATTAGCATATCCTTTAATGACTATTGAAAGTTACCAGTGAAGACATATTTCAGCCTTTTGATAATTTACAGAAAATGAAGGGTACATGAACCAGATTATTCCAAAAACAGACTGATTTAACAACTGAATGTTGCCATAATATTCTAGCCAATGCACTGTCCCAAATCCTGTCCATCATGGTGGCTGGGTCTATTAAGAATGTCAACATTCATTGGCACGGCCTTTCACATGAAGAGCAACACTTGACTTTCACTCTTCCTCTGAATAAGACATTTTTGCTTGCCCTATGACAGCATATATGCCCAGCTTTATTACAAATACATGTAATAATGTGACTGGCTCCAGTATTCCAATAATCTAAATGTTGAGTCATTACATTTCTTAACAGAGTGTCTATACAGCTTGTAAGTGTGACTTCCCACAGAAATTCATTATATTCTTTTTTTGTCTAGGAAGACTCAGCTGAGACATTATTTAAGTCCTCCTTGCAAGCAGCACATAGCTGTGTTAGCCAAACTCTGAGCCAATAACCCAAGATAATATTTTTGATGAATGAACTCCATTTTTTTTAAATAATGCCACTGCATGTTAGTGATATTCATCATCCAGTCCGCAGGTGATGTAGGACTCAAAGGCATTAATAAGTAATTCAGACCATATAAAAACAGCAACACATCAGCATACATGAGCATAACTCCACAGGTAGAAGCTGCCTGCAACACAGGGCAGTAAACAAAAAAGGCAGGCTGGTACAATTTGGTCTTAACTGGATGCTAATTGCAAGAATTTTATTATGGACTTTTTATTTTGAATAATATGTACAAGCTAGAACAACTAGTTATTAGTGCACACAAGGTAGTGTCATAAGAACTTCAGGAAAGAAAAGACTGCAGTTTTCAGTGCAGGAAGTTATTTGATTCAATAATATTAGCAGCATCCATTTTGAAATATATACTCTCTGTATTCTTCACTGTACAATATTTATAAAGCAATAAGGCAGTTAAACTTTCAAAAGCCATTTTCTAACAAAGGAGTACTGGTTGGATGATTAGGCTTCCGGTGAAAACATAATGCATTCTTGCTTCTTAAATGCAAAGGTTTCATCAGTAGGTAGCGTAGTATTTTAGCTTAGTAAGGGAATCCCTTTCATGTGTAGGACATCTAGGTGGTTTGGCCATAATCTACAACCAACAGACATTCAGGTTTCTTAACTGGAGACTCCACAGGTGTGTCTGCTGTCTATGGTATCAAAGATGTGGGAACTCCTATGCTGCTTAGTAAGTCTTCCTTCCCCTTTTTAGATACAAAACTTGCTCATTTTGTATCCTTAACTGATTGGCATGGCTTCTTATTTGAATTATGACCACAAACCAAGTCATGTGATGTATACCTTTTACATCTCACAGTTATGTCTGAGATCCATTTACTGTAATTTATTGACTGTAATGTTTGTTCTGTATAGGTGCATCGTCCTCAGGTGCAAAACTTTTACTGCTTTGGTCAAAAATCTGTTTCTGAGCTCACTGTTTTCTTTGAAGTTTTGTTACCAAATCAGTTAAAAACAAGTCAACTAGGAATTTTGCTAGCCACCAGTGATAACTGAAATGCAGGGATGCAGGGTCAGTAGCCACCAGAGGTTAACATAAGACATGCACCGTAGTGGCACTTAAACCAATACAAGGATTGGGGTTGAAGGAGCACTAGACACCACAGATCACTACTCTCATGTCATAACAACACTTAGACCAGTACAGGCATTGGTGAGAGCACTAGACACCATGAATTGCTATTATTGTGCAGCAACAACAGTTAAATCAGTACAGGGATTGGTGGGAGCACCAGACACCACAGATTACAGCCTTGTGCCACAATGGCAGTTAAACCAGTATGGGAATCAGAGAAGAGGGAATGCTAGACTCATGGGATAGGACATGTAATGTGGGAGTGGAACCAGAGGAGATATCAGGGAGGTACTGACAATTTGGGGGCAGATACAGGGACTGTAGTTTGTGTGTGTGTGTGTGAGTGTGTGTGTGTGTGTGTGTGTGTGTGTGTGTGTGTGTGTGTGTGTGTGTGTGTGTGTGTGTGTGTGTGTGTGTGTGTGTGTGTGTGTATGTATGTGTTTATGTTTGAATGTGTATGTGTGTACAGTGGCTAAGAAGGGAAGAGATTCACTTGACTGTACAACGAGTCCATAGCAGATAACTACCATTTGTCCATTTTCAGTTTTATATTATAGACTAACCAATGAAAATGCAAGAAAATATAAAAACAATTAATTACTTATTTAAGAAAAAGTAACACAATTACACGAATGTTCTACTTACACAGTAGAACTAATTAAAATAGCAAAGACAAGTTCAGGTCTCTGTTCAAAGCTTTATTCATAAATGCTCTATATTTAAAAATCGATCAACTTTCTGATTTTAATAATACTTTATTTAAATTATCCCATACTCAAAGTAGGTGCAACTAAAATACTAACAAAGAAATCTTTCATAAGCCTGAGATAGAACATCAGGGAATGACCAGCTATAGTATTACTAACACCCTTGTTTTTAACATCACCCTACTGCTTACTTTAAAATACTTTATTTGTCCAGTGCACCAAAAACTAGGGGCTACAATTGTAGCCTTGAACAGATACTTCAATCTTATCTGCACTTCATATTTGCAACTATTCACCATTATACCATGTAATTCAAATACTTGAAATGAGATTTTACACGTTTACATTTTTACATGGAAAAACACCCACATGCAAAATGAACCATAAGGTGGGAGGAGTGAGATGAATAAAATGATTCAAAACCAGCAGATCATACAGATACTATCCCTTCTTATAGAAAAAAGCCTTTTTAAAAAAATAATCCCCCAGATTTAATACAATCCATGTAGGCATAGTGTACAATGTACACGGAAGGTACCATGGCCATGTACACAGTTCCCCCTCGGTAGTGCGCCATGCATTTTAATGGAGGGGTATTACTAAGGGAGAGCTGGTAACAATATTACTGAATCAGTGTAGGGAGTGTGTTACTCTGTCCAGAAATGAGTAACACACCCCTTGCACTGCCAAAGTGCAGTAAATCAGTGTATGGATATGCATTAACATTTTTTTATATATTTGCACAGCGCAGTGCATAGCAATAGACATGTGCCAGACATCTAAAAATAGAAACCAGATACATTTAATTGCAGCGCAGTACTTAGCAATGCTTAAACATAGCTGAGAGGTATATGTAAAAGTATAGCAGCTTTCTACTTATCCATGCAGCCAAGTGGGTAGAGTTACCGCCTCCTGTACAGTAGGTGCAGGATTTGAATACATGAAAGGGAAATTAGGCAATTATTTTTGCAAGATAAATTATGCCAATTATTTTAAAGCATGATCTGCTGCACTCAGCTAAGGTCTGCTAAGCCTTGCTAAGCCCTGATAAGCACTACTAAAACAATCTGTGTTTA
This sequence comes from Protopterus annectens, assembly GCF_019279795.1. Lineage (NCBI taxonomy): Eukaryota > Metazoa > Chordata > Ceratodontiformes > Protopteridae > Protopterus > Protopterus annectens. Next base: position 1,867,083,225 of record NC_056731.1, on the reverse strand, counting down.
AGGACCACTTGGCTACACTAAGCTGGTTTGTACACTGCTAATCATTGCTAAGCATTGCCAGTATAAGTAATGCTCAGCTCAGCTAACATGGTTTGCATGATGCTAAGTGACATGCCTCATTTTTAAAAATGGCCCAATGGTGTGTATGGGTGGGAAAATATATATTAAGCTCAGTAGGTGGGAATACAGCATATTCTGTAGGTGTTTGAATTGTGCAGGAACTATGGTAGGTGTTGGAGAAGGTGCATGCTTCCAGGCACAGTGGTGGGGCATTCTGGAGTCCAGAGTCATGGTTGGACTCTTAGTGAAAGACCATGAACAGTGGCTGCTGCAGGGCAGTTCCTGGGATTAGAGTACAAGGCAGAGGCCTGGGACCAGCTGGCATGTGATCTCACCAGTGTTACAGGTATCCCCTGCTCAGGTGAGCAGTTCCATCATCACTATGACAATCTGAACCACTGGAAGGGGGGACTTCTGGACTCCTGGGTCCAGGATGCTCTGGATGGGAATGCCCCACATGTTTGTAAGTACTGTTACCATTATTTTACCAATATCTACTGCGAATGTGTGATAGACAGGTATGCATAATGGTATGCTTCTCTCCCTACAGCTGCAGAGGAAAGAGCTCTCAATCTAGAGTCCCATGCAGGTTGCCTGGTCAGGTTGCACCATGAGTGTGGTGAGTACAGATTAATTTGCAATCTATAGTCAAATACATAAGATAGAGTAATTCATTCACTGCCAGTAGGTACATACATTACAGATGTGTGTATTGCAATGAATGTGGATGTAGGCCTGTACTGCAATAACTGACTACTGCCAATTATAGTGCAATAAAGATTAAAGCATTAAACCTGATAATGTTAATGAAATAAAGTTTCTACTGCAATAATTGTGAAACTACTGCTGTATTGCAACACCTGCATTATATCAACTGTTGTGCAATAAAAGACTCAAAAATATACCAATAACTGCATTAATGTATGCCTAAAAAAGCTGTGGTGTGCAACATGTCTGTAAGTAGGGCTGTTCATGAAAGTGAGTTTGACATCTGCTGTGAAATAAAAGCAGAAAGAATATCACTAACTGACTCAATGTATACCTAAGAAAGAGTGTTATGCTAAACTGTAGATTTACAGCTGTACTACAAGTTATATGCATCATGACATTTGTTCTGTACTAACATCTGAAGTAATACCAGGAACACCCAAGTTATATTGTGTATATTAGGATTGTCTTGTGTTAACCATTGCATTTCAGATGTATGCATTCTTGCTCCGTGGTATGGTGCTGCAGGCAAGTATGAAACTGTAATAGCTGTCGATTGCAAATATACTATCTGGAACTGTATATGGGTCAGGTAGCCAACCCAATACGCGTGTATGGTTTTTACACATCACAGATATTTCCAACCATTAAGAGTTTATGGTTTATACCTGCATTCTATGATTTAATGTACAGTTTACCTAGTATCTGTGTCATGCATGAATCTCATGTGCGTGTGTTACACTATCACTGCAGTCTTATATACAACTGTACTACTATTACCAGGTTATATTTTGTTTCCAGGTGAGCTCTATGTAAATATCAGTTAGTCAATAGTCAGCAATGGCTCATTAGCTCAGTTTGTTAAATTCTGTGTCTGATGTACACTTTGTCACACACAGACCAAGGTTCAAATCCAGTGACAAGTACCAATAAATATTACTGAATCAGTTATGTATTGTTAACAGATGTTCTCCCTACAGGAATTACAGCTAAATTGGTGCAGTAGACCTTATTATGGGTTAATAATTTGTGTTTTCAAATGTAATAAACTGTTAACAGCATTGATTAGGAATGTGATAAGACATCATAAAGGCAACAAGTACAATAGTAATAAAAGATAATACAATAAATATAATGTGTAGTCTTAGTATGGCTGTATACCTGGTGTGTCTCTGAACATTTGCTGACAGTATAATCCCATGCCTGCCAAGGATGGCATGATAGTTGTTTACTCTCTGTACTGTACATGATACATGCCTCTCAAGTGTCACTCTGTCACAGACTGTAATCATCATTGCCTAAGCCCTCTGACACAGATCTAGCATCAACATGAGTATATCAATAGCACAGTCACACTACATCAGTACACAGTACACCTTGGTAGATATATACATGTAATAGTCCTCTGTAGTTGTGCACCTGCAGGTGTTACTGCTTGGCCCATACTGTCCCATGTGGATAGCGTGAGAAGTATATACATGCTACAGCAGCTATAGGGCACTGTTATACATAAATAAAGGACAGACCTGTAGAGTATATAACAGTACTCTTGTAAACTATATAGCCTATACTGGTATTAATGGACTGTATTTCGCTCTCCCCCACACCTTATCTTCATCATAGTTTATTATTGTTATACATCTGTTATGGTTTACTAATAACATATGTTGTTCTCTAAATGTTATGTTAGGCCTTGTGTTTTATTATTGTTATGTATTACAAGGGTTGCATACTAACATATCTTGTTGAATTACCTATGTTGTTGACCTTATGCCATAACTGCTACTGCCATGCTGTTACTATATTGACTGTTATCTTACTTATTGTTGTGTTCCATATACTAATTATTGTTATGTTAGTGGGTTATTTGCAATGTTCTGGCATGCTGTTATAACTAACTATATGTTTTGTTCATTAATAACCTATACACATTGAAATACCTCAACACCACATTTCGACTGGGTAGGCCAGTTCCTGGTGATCCACTTACCTTACCTCAGCTGGCCATGGCACTGTATCCAAGCACATCTGAGACCCAAGCCAGTGGTGCCCCCTCTGCTGGCCCTGCACTACCTATAGGTGGAATCACCTCAGGAGATGGGCCCACCCCCCCGGGAGTGTGGGTGGAGGGGGGTTGTCACCCAGGAGCAGCTACCAGAGATGGTTCACAGGATAGCTCATTGTGGATATGAGCAACCCCTGCACCTGCTTGAGGGCAGTCTCACCAACCTGGAGGGACCTGGTTCCCAGCCACCAGCACAGCCACCTGAAGGGCAGTAATGCAGCAGTGTTGACTGCCCATGGGTGGGGAGCTCAGTCACACTGCTGCTGTCTGGGGGCACATGGATGTCTGATTCCACAATACCCCCCCATCCAAGGTTTTTACCCCTTCATGTATTAAACACCACCCCTGTATTCTGTCTTGTCTGTCTTGTCTGTCTACAAATGCAGCCTCTCCTACCAAACCTACCTCCCACATGTACCTATATCCCTTCCCCAACATTCCACTCTCTCTATAAAAAAGGTCTCCTGTCCCATGAAAAAATATCACCCCATACATAGCTCTACATTTTGTAAACAAGCCCACTGGACACAACTAATTATTACATTAATGAATGAGCACATTTATGTTGCCTCGTTCCTCTATCTGGGGTGCAAAGCTCAAAATTCCAAATTCTGTAAAACCTGCTCAGCTGTTGCTTTACAAGAAATGTAAAGGTATAGTCTTTTCCTACACAACCCTACCTGCCTTTCAGTATTTCTTTCCCCCTCCTTGCCCCATTTCACCACTTTCCTATAACCCCCTTTTTCATTTCTTAAATTTAGTGCAGGTTCAGATGCTCCACCCAAACCCGCTTAACACTGCTTAAAAGTGCCTTAATCATCTTATGTGTTTCTCACAGTGTTAGGGACATCTGTGAAATACTCTCCCCTCCCACATCTCAAACACAGGACCCTATTTACTACAGCACAGAGCATTAGCCCACTAGGGCACTCAGCTCTGAATTAAAGCAGGTGTTTCCAGCAACATATACTGATTGGCACTGACACACTGCAAGTACATATAGTGTGAATGATGGGAGTGCACTTGCGACTGTGATGCAGACACTATACCAGTACACAGTCATATGAATAAAAAGGGATATACATGAGGCCTGGGATAGCATGTATATCTGTCAAATGTACAGACTGTTGGAGAAAGTCCACAGTTTTGCCCCCTACATTTGGTCCAGTTTTACAAAAACATATGTGTCTGGTAAAATACTGTCAAGTCATTAAAGATTGAGTTTAGAAAATCATGATTAACATTTGAGAGTCACACCTCATTCCCTTCACAAAACACATGCTGATGCAAATCCTGTGTCACAGACTGTATACATGCACATATATCTTGCAAATACACCTACTACAGCACTAACTCAGTAGCTCAGTCTGTTAAATGCCTTGCATGCAGTGCATTTTGCCACCCACAGTCTTGGGTTTGAATCCAGGGTGTTGCACTTCACTTACATTCTTGGGAATACAGCAAATGATGACTGAGTCATGCAGTTTTAACCAAAACAGGTTACTAATTAACTGCTACCCATGTTTGCAAGGCAAAGGCCTGTAAGTAGGGGCACACTGCACATATTGCTATAGCCTACCTATATGTCACCTAGTACTCTCTGATTGACACTGTTACATAACATATGACCTTAAGCACATGCCTTGACAGGACTGTTATGGGTACCCTCACCCTGGCTCTGCTGTAATGACAGAGCTGACACTGTCCCCTCAGTGACACATACAACTTGCTCTCCTCCAAAGTGTTTTCACTCCCCCCACGTGTCCTAGGCTGCATCAGCAGCTGCAGCCTACAACATATGCATCTATATGTTAAGCTACCTGCTACAGACCTGCCCTACCTCACAACCCCCTAAAATAAGGGATACAGACAACACCCATACATAAAAGGCTGGGGGCAAAGGTCAAGCAACAGGAACATATTTCACAGCTCGCCCCTACAGACATAGTCAGCTGATACACCAGCAGCTACTGCAGCAGCATGCATATTCTGATTGGCATGACATCTGACACTGACATGTCTCTAGCCCCTTACTGACCACAACTCACAATGTTTAACACTGAACTGCCAGATAATCACAATGTCATTTGACAATGGCCAAACATAGCATGCAAAACTGTGGATATACCTCATAAATCTCAACAGTCAACAATATTTGTCACTACCCTCTGTGATACTGTAGTCTCCACACCTCAGTAATGTCCATCTCAAAGCCTAAGAAAGGAGCCAAGGCCTACATGTAGGCCTTAAATATTGCACTGTGGTGCCATGTCATTGGCTAATGAATGTGCAACCCAGATGTTCTGGATGCAATTAGTAAGTCGGAGCCAAGGATTGGTGCACAGGCAATAACCTATTAATGAGCATTACCTACAAAAAGGCAAGCAACTGCCTATGGGAAACGGATTACGTCACTCTGCCAGGTATGTAATACAAGTCTCGATATGATGGGATGCAGATGGGAGGATGCAGTTTTGGGAATAGGGATTATAAGAGTAGGCCAGTAGTTCATGTCTGGGAATGACATGCTGGTGATCCTCTGCTGTCCAACAGCTACAGGCATGCCTCTGAATTGTGTCTGCTGTAAATTACATCACAGCTGTGGCCCTCTCACTCTCCCTCCTACAACAGTCGTCTCCTGTACAAATTCTACTGGATTATGTGTTAGACATATTAACGGTAAGTAAGGGTGAACACAGTTGTCATATCACATGATGTACTGTTATTTAGCTCCTCTCAGTCTGCGAATGTCACACTGGAGTAGTTCAGTCATTGTGAAGGTGTCCATGACTGTCCCAGATGTACTCTGGCTTGGAAACAGTTTAGTTTACATTCACATGTCATTGCTTGAGAGCTATGGCTACCATACCTGGCAACCCCCAACACCAGGAACTCAAGTCATAGCCATTATTACTGGGGGGGGGGCACAGGACAAACCTCAGCAACAGAGTGTACATATTGATCACAGAAAGTAAGAGTATAACTACAGTAAAAGACATTACTGTAGCATAACTGTTTTCTGAGACTTTGGTGTGTGACAGACATATTCTCTATATTCTGAGAACAACCATCAATTATTGGCCAAACACTTGACAGATATCCACAAGTTTGTGCCAAAAGAACCACATGTATCAGGCACATGTACACATTCTGCAAATATCTCCACTGAAAAGGGACTCTTTCAGGCCCAGTGGACTTCCCGGGTTATCAAACTTAAATAAACAAATAAATAAATAAATTATGATGCCTACAGGGAGGATATACTACAGCAGGTTTGCATTTCTGTCTGTCATTGTGGCACAGTGATATTGCTGACTTGTAATAACACACACCTATGTGTCTGACAGTGGCTGTATGATATAGTAGTGGGACTTTGTCCACAGGAGACACACCACAGTAGACAGCATTGATGGGTGTAGAGACATACTGCACACTCTGTCACTGCACACAGGTACATAACTGGTATTGCTACTATGTTGGTGATAGCAACATACATAATGTGTTGATATACTGTGGGGTATGGTGTGGGAGGTACCAGAGGATAATGCAGGCCATTTTGGATGTGCAGGGTCTGTATATAGTAGATATCAACATATCTGGTCCTGTGATGTGTTCCCCTTTTGTTGTCTTTCAGAAAGGATGTATCGAAGGAGGCACCTGACATTTTCAGAGGCTGAAAATAATGTCATCCTGGATAGCCTCAGACTGCATCACAACATTCTGCTGTCCAGGACTCACCGGCATTGTGACCAACATGCAGGACTGTGGGCTGACCTCATCACAGCAGTCAACCAAGTAGGGCTACAGGATAGAACCTACAAGCAGGTCCAACACCAGGCCACAGATATGGTCACTACTGCATGGCAAAGGGCTGCTGCTGTGGTCAGGGACCGTGCTGCCACCAGTGAAGGGCCTGCAGCAGAATAACCACTCTCAGCCACAGAGGAATTCCTGGTAAACCTGGGATTAACCTCCAGGTCCCAAGCATCCATCACGCCATACATCATGGAGGTGGGTGCCACAGCATCCACAGCAGAGGATCATCCAGGTAAGCTTCTTGTGTTCATCAGTGTAATACTGTATCAGTCATTATGGCAGCCTCTGCATACCAGTACATAGGTCTCGGGTCTATCTGCATTGGGGGAGTGATTTGCTTTTAATACATAGTTGTGCACACATACTTAGAATGTCATCAATGTAGGCAGTATCACATTAGCTACTGTACATGTTGATATACACACATATTACCCTGTAACAATGCCACATTTGGTATTCCTAACAATACCTCTCCCTCACATCTCCATAAGTATGACAGGTGTGGCCAGAGTGCAAGTTTCTGTACATGGTAAATGTGATACTGTTGTTTAATGGATTACATATACCCTAAGGATGATAACAGCTGACATTTTGCCCTAGGCACAACTATTATCCTTAACCAGAGTACAATACTTGTATGTTCAATTTCGGAGGGGTTAACTGACATGCATTGAGTGGGTAATCACAATCGTGTATTTGCAGGAGCAGTAACACATTTGCACTAATTTCTCAGAAGGTATATGCAGTCTGCTATACAGGAGACAATCACTCACAGATGTCTGCTCACACACAATATGGAGATGGTACATACCTGAGGCAGTGATACTAGAACTGGCATAGTAAGCTCAAGATGGGTGCACTGTGTTTTAGGTGGCAGTCTATCACATACACTGACATATTGCTTATCTCACAGGTGCATAGTACTGGCAACATTAACTGGACATAGCTGCAGTGCATGTTATAAAGGGCCTGTCTTGTCTGTCTATGTTGTAGTCTGCTTGTTTGTTGTACATGTGATCAGAAATAAGATGTGGTATGTGTAATGCAGTTTTGCTCCTCATCTGTATGTGTATGTGTGTGGATTCCCATACTTAATACTGCAGGTAGTAATGCACTTATTTTATCTTCCTCCTCACATGTGAATATGGGGGTTGGAGTGTGTCCCCCTCACAATCTGATGTCATTGCCTCATCAGACTCTGATGATGATGGGAGCCATAGTGAGGCACAGGTGAGATTGTTGGGGGCTGAATCGGTCCTATGGATTGACATCCCACTTCCTCCTCCAGTGTCCTTGCACACAGTCAGTATGCCCACACATACCGAGTCCCCTGCAGCTACAGATATCAGACAGTCAGAGTGTGGCGACATCAAACAGAAAAGTGTGGCAACTATAGCATCAGTGAGTGTAGACACTAGCCATAGCCAGTGAGCTTGTGAGGTCTCACACAGGCAGATTGACAGGGGTGCTCGAAGGAGGACTGCTACCCATCCACCACCTGTCACAGGTGTCACATCACAGGTAACTCGATGCATAGGTCCATCATGGAGGCACAGGCATGTTCCAAACACAACACAAGATGGATGCTCAGGATCATGGATACAGCACAGTCTGACATCCGTGACTCCGTCCACCACATTGGTGACACCATGGATCATTTCACTGATGTAGTGGACAGACGGTGGAGTGACATTGTCAGTCATTGAACACACATTGTTATTGCTGAAACATCTGATGGGAATAGGTCATTGGGCACATGGAGGTAGGTCAGCAACACCATCTGCTGAGAGTCCACATGGCTGTGCACATGCATGCCCCATAGTGGTAGCACTACAGAAGGGAGTGTGCTGTCCACACCATGATGTAGCAGGCCATGGGCATATGGTCCTGCATGGTCCCATGTGGGACATGGGCTCAGCAGACACCAGTCAATATCAGCTACTAGCACCTCATCTGACCCTGGGCATGGTGGTACCAGTACCAATCCTGGCAGAGGCAATTCCCGTGTTCATGTCCCGAGACGGTGAACTGTCCACTCTGCCATGTATGGTCCACAGCTGCCCAATATACACATGTGTAGAGCTAGCTCTTGCCTTGACTATGTACATGAATAAAAACCAAAAAGGTCCAGCACAAATGGGTTGAAAACTTGAAATAATTTATTCAGGCAGCTTCAAAAAAACTAATAGGATACCGGTTTCGGCAACTGCCTTCCTCAGTGCTTTAACACAACTAAAATGTCTGATCCTTAAATAGATAGCATCATTAGCATTCACAAATATTATTGGTTGGATTAAACATTATGACAACTCATTAAGACCAGGTTTAAACATACCCCCTAGCCTAATAATCCAACCTGGTTCCTTATTGTTTAGTATAGTGTGCCAACCAACTTTGGAAAAATTGTGACCCTGAACTCTATCAATGACAGTAAATGTAAATCTGGCTGTTTTATGAACCAAGGTGTGCTTAAACAAAGCATTGGTGGCTCTCCTGTTCCTGATCTCACTGAGGTGTTCGGAAATCTGAAGCCTCAGTGTTCTAGACGTTTGTCAAATATAAAACGCCGAACAGGAACAGGTAGCCAAATAAACAATCCATTCTGAACTACAATTTACAAAACACAAAATGTCATAGACCTTGGGAATATTAGAGCTGGTGAAAGTACTAGTTTTAAATATATGGGGACATGCGGAACAATGTTCACAAGGTACACATCCCTTAACCTTATTCCCAAATATGGTAGACAGTTGGAGTGAGAGTGGAACCTTGCATTTATAATGACTAAAATGGGACCCTAAAATTAGCTCTGGATTGTTGTCTGACATGATCCCTAGCCTGACAGATACTGCTATCTTTATATCCCCACTGGATAAAGCGGTTATGCAGATCTTGTTCATACCAGGCATAAGTGTCCTGTGTAAAACAAATGCAACACATTCTCAAAAAGTGTGACTTGGGTATATTGCAGATGTTGTGGGGGGGGTGATGACTACCAGCATGTAATAATGTGTTGTACTGAGGATATTTGTGAAAAACCTCAGTTTTTAGGGTATGATCTAAATCCCTAATAACAGTCACATCTAAAAAAGTGATGGTATCTTTATCGGCATTCAAAGTAAATTGTATGTCCCATTTATTCTGGTTAAGGTATTCCACAAATTCCTGTAAAATAAAAAAACATATCCCCCTCCACACCATCCAACAATCATCCAAGTAGCATCACCACATGTCAATTTCTCCAAGAAATAAATTGTGTGAATCATTATAAATGAGCTGATGTTCAATATAGCCCATGAACAGATCTGCATAAATGGGGGCAAAGGATGCCCCCATGGCCATACCCTTAACTTAACAAAAACATTTGCCAAAAAGTAAAAAAATTTTTAGTCAACACGTGTTCAGTTAAACAAACCAAAATCATGTTGAATCCAGGGGGATAAATATTCACTAGATCCAACCAAAACTGCAAGGCCTCTAGCCCAGCTCAGTGTGGGATATTGGTATATAGTGAGGATACATCCAAAATGCACATTAGCCATTCAGGCTCTAATTGCATGTTGTCATTGATTTGTAAAAAATTTGTAGTGTCCTGAATTCTAGCATGAACAAGAGGCAACAGGGGCTGTAGATATTTTGTCAGAAAGGCCGACAATGGTTCAGTCAATGAACCACATCCAAAGACTATAGGTCTACCTGGGGGATTGGACAAATCCTTGTGGAATTTGGGTAAGAGATACAAATATTGTGATTGAGGGTCAGAAACTGCTAAATGATAAACAGTTTTCTTGTTGATAATACCCTCCTCCAAAGCAAAATTGAGAAAATTATCAATTTCTTTTTTAAACTGCAGTGTAGGATCTAATGGCATACCTATATAGAATTGTCCATCCCCCAGTTGTCCCTCTGCCTCAGCTAAATATTTATCCCACTCCATAATCACTATTGCCCCTCTCTTGTCCGCTGGTAATATTACCGAATCTTGTTGTGCCATCAACTGGTGCATTGCTTGTTGTTCCAACATGGTTAGATTATAAATGATATTTGGCATAAGGGATTTGTTGAAATGTAAATCTTTTAACACACAATCCTTGAAGATACCCACATATTTATCCACCAGAGGAATAAAGTTAGATCTAAGAAATTGAAAATCAGTAGATCTTTGGGTATTGTCCTTATCCCAAAAAACAGTCTTAGATTCAGTAGTCGACAGAAATTCAAAACATCATTAACCAATGAGTTTTCATAAACAAAAAAAAACAAGCACAAAATTCAAACCTCTGTTGAGTAACTTTAATTCACTTTTTGAAAGAACATAACTGGAAATGTTATGTACATTATTCTTTAAACTTATTGAGGTATTATTAGGTCCAACAACTGTTGCAAATTGTTTATTTGCCCTATGTTTCCTCCCACCCATGTGTCTACCCCCCCAAAAGGGTCATTACTAGGGCATCTTTTACCATTGGGAGACTCAGAAATAGGGGTGAAATCAATATCGGTGGCTGAAGAAAACTCATCCCCTGAAGTGCCACTGGGTCCATTACAGCCCTTTGTTTAATATTGAACATGGTCTTTTTCTATTTGGCTCAGATTTCTTCCTATCAGAATCAACAAATCTGACATTTTTTCTGTTGAACCCCAAAGGATTTGCCCTTTCATAATCCATCACATCTCTGGTTCCTAAAACAGCCAGATTTACATTTACTGTCATTGATAGAGTTCAGGGTCACAATTTTTCCAAAGTTGGTTGGCACACTATACTAAATAATAAGGAATCAGGTTGGATTATCAGGCTAGGGGGGGGTTGTTTAAACCTGGTCTGAATGAGATGTCATAATGTTTAATCGAACCAATAATATTTGCAAGTGCTAATGATGCTATCTATTTAAGGATCAGATATATTTAGTTGTGTTAAAGCACTGAGGAAGGCTGTTGCCGAAACCGGTAGAGCACTACATACTTCTTGCATGTGCCATGAAGCTTATCTGTTTTGCTATTGTCAGCCAGTGGTGTTAAGGTGGAGGACATCAGCAGGTGTTGATGGGGGGAGCCGATGTTGAGGAAGATGCTAGTCACAGGCCATAAAGTGATTGACCATTGCACAGATATATCCCAGATGGGCATGTCTGTGCTGCTGTAAGGGAAATATCTGCACATGCACAAGGGGGCTGATGTGAGATTAGAACCCCTACCTACTTATTATTACACACTATAGCTCACAGTACTTATTGCACGTGCCACCGGTTACATCTGGTGTACTTGTGGTTGATGCAATAGTACTTGTGGGCTACGCAAAGTGGCCTTGTATTACACAGCATGTAAGGCCTGCAGAGTGAACTTGCTTTACGCTGTTATTATATCTACTGTCCTAGCAGTGGGGTACCTGTTAATATCCCTGCTATGTGTGTACAGTTAACAGTATCACCATTTCTGGTCGGTTACAGTTTGCTAGGTGGACAATTGGCCAGTGACAATATGACCTGTCCAAGTCCTGCATTAAAGCCTTTACACATTACACCACCAGCTCACCATTGTCTGTCTACAGGGTGACATAGCACAGGCACAGAGTTCTGTGGTTGGGTTGGTTATGTCATAATGCAGCCTTGGTGTGTTATCATCAAAAAACTGTTGTGTGTGTAGGTGCAGATAACCCCAGCATTCTGTGTGCGGGTGTGCACATTAGTACAACCCCACACTCATATACACATGTACATATATATTTATATATACTCTATATATTACTCTCTCTCTCTCTTTATATATATATATATATATATATATATATATATATATATATATATACATATGAATTCACTTCACAATCTTGAAATTCCAAAACATTGAATTTCATATCATCGAGACCATATGATCGATGTTTCAGAATATCGAAATTCCGAAACAAATCCAGAAAAAAACAATTTAAATGTTTCTGCAGAGGGGCAAGCTCCCCTATAGCCCCCACACCCCCACTACTTAAATATTCCAACTCCGAGATCGCAGTACAACGAGGAAAAGGGAAATCACCCATTCCGTGCTGTATGCAGATCTCTGTTCACAATGTCAGGATTCCGAAAGTTCGATCATATGGTCTCGGCCATATGAAAGTCGATCTTTCAGAATTTTGGCATTGTGAAGTGTTCCCATACACACACACACACACACACACACACATATATATATATATATATATATATATATATATATATATATATATATATAAAAAACAGGGATGTCAACTTAGGTGTAGCTGTATGTTAGCGAAGGTAGGAGCATGCCCAGTGTGAGTGTTAGTACTTACAAAGTGAATCCGGGCCAGACCTACCTGTACTACAGTTCGTGATTCTGTGTGCTGTCCTGTATGACTCATACCTAGCAACTATACAGATTGTAATAGACTGTACAGAGTGTTGCATCATATGTATGGAACATTTTAAATAGCATTGTGGTTTTCCAGTACAGCAGTGGAAAATCATTATAGATTGACATTAGGAAATGATGGCAGACTTTTGAGATAGTGACTCCATACACACCAGGACACCCATGCTACTGCACAACCTGTTATTCTCTGCACTTTCTACATTTGTCTGGCCAGTAGTTAATCCTTCTCCTTATATTCAGGCCTCTGCCCCACTACAGTTCATGGCTTTGTTTCTCACATGCAAAAGTTGTAGGTGCAGCCAGCTTCAAACCATGAACACCATCAACCATGCTACTTCACTTAGCCTACTGAGCCACACCAGCCAGCAGAACATAAGGTTTACTTCCACACACTATTAACAGCAGACAGACATAGCATTTTTATGCCTGCATATTGTGGAAATTAGAATATGTAGCTAGGTTGTTTGTGACAGCCCTGGGACTGTGTGGTGTGCTGATATATCCATGCAAACATACTGTTACAGCAGTTGTATAGGAACACTGATGTGTTAGTAGTAGGGGAATCCAGCATTTACAGACATGCATCTGTCCTTTGATCCCACTGTTTGGCATTTCCCTTGCATACTGCAGTGGGTTTTGCTGCCTTGTGACCTACTTCATATTATGGAGCAGTCAGTATTGGACAGAGTACCTGTTGTACCACATAGCTATTAGTTCTCTGTGGATCCCTGCCATCCATACCATTGATGCAGGGAAATGCATATATGTGTCTGATGCACAGGGTGTCTCTGTTACATTACATGCAGTTTTGTACTGCGGTAGTGTTATGCCATGACAGGTGCTGTATGCTGGCATGTGTCATGAGTACACATAAAACTCTGTGTACCTTTGTTGCATGATGTTAGATTGGCAGTAATCTTGCAGAATGACAGGTGTCTGACTTAACTGTGTATGTTTCTGTTCCAGGGGTCTGAGTGGCTAAGCTATGGAGACTTGGTGGCAATACAGCAGCACATGATGGCATGGCAACACAGCATAAATATGACATCAGCAAGGCACGGCTGAATATGTGCATGGTTACCAAGGTGCATATGTGTAGAACAGTGTGTCAGGGAACATGGGGGGCAGTCAGTGTAATCTTGCATGCATACCCTGTGACAAGCCTGCTATCCTCGATATGTATCACCTGGGTGTTCTGAACATAGTCATGGCAGCTAGCATTTATGCCTTGGTAGATGTGGGCTATTTAGGGTCAGCAGCTAGTGACAGGGCAGTAAAATGCATGACAATTACACACCCATATACACAAACTCACACACAGAGAAAGTTATTCTTTTGAAGATTAGAACCCTTACCTATCTATTAGTATACACTATAAGACTAAGTGCTTATAGCATGCACCATGGAACTTATCTGTCTTGAGGTCGTCAGCCAGTGTTGTTAATGTGGATGACATCAGCAGGCTTGGTAAAGGAGGACAATGGGGAGGGTGGCAGGTTGTCACAGGGCCTTAAAATGTATAACCATTGCACAGAGATAGGCATGTGTACACTGCTGCAAGGGGATATACTTACACAGACACACACACAAAGAGTTACCTGTTGTGAGATTAGAACCCTTACCTATCTATTAGTATACACTAGAGCACTATATACTTTTCGCATGTGCCATGAAGCTTATCTGTTTTGCTATTGTCAGCCAGTGGTGTTAAGGTGGATGACATCAGCAGGTGTTGACAGGGGGTGGCTGATGTTGACGAAGATGCTAGTCACAGGCTATAAAGTGATTGACCATTGCACAGACATATGCCAGATCGGCGTGTCTGTGCTGCTGTAAGGGAAATATCTACACATGCACAAGGTGGCTGATGTGAGATTAGAACCCCTACCTACCTATTATCACACTATAGATAGCAGTACTTATTGCATGTGCCACCAGTTACATCTGGTGTACTTGTGGTTGCTGCAACAGTACTTGTGGGCTACACAAAGTGGCCGTGTATTACACAGCATGTGTGGCCTGCAGTGTGAACTTGCTTTACACTGTTATTGTATCTATTGTCCTAGCAGTGGGGTACCTAATACCCCTGCTATGTGTGTACATTTAACAGTATCACCATTTCTGGCCAGTTGCAGTTTGCTAGGTGGACAATTGGCCAGAGACAATATGGCCTGTCCAAGTCCTGCGTTGAAGCCTTTGCACATTACCACCACCAGCTCACCATTGTCTGTCTACAGGGTGAAATTCCACAGGCACAGGGTTCTACAGTTGGGTGGATTATGTCATAATGCAGCCTTGGTGAGTTACCATCAAACAACTGTTGTGTGTGTAGGTGCAGATAACCCCAGTATTCTGTGTGTGGGTGTGCACATTAGTACAACCCCACACACATATAGACATGTACGTATATATATATATATATATATATATATATATATATATATATATATGGATTCACTTCGCAATCTCAAAATTCCAAAATATCGAATTTCATATCATCGCGATCATATGATCCATGTTTCGGAATATCGAAATTCCAAAACAAATCCAAAAAAACAACAATTTAAATGTTTCTGCAGGGGGGTAAACTTCCCTGCACCCCCACACCCCCACTACTTAAATATTCCTACTCGCACTACAGGGAGGAAAAGGGAAATCACCCATTCCGCTCTGTATGCAGATCACTGTGCACAATGTCAGGATTCCGAAAGTTCAATCATATGGTCTCAGCCATATGAAATTCGATCTTTCAGGATTTCGGCATTGTGAAGTGTTCCCATATATATATATATATATATATATATATATATATATATATATATATATATATATATATATAAAACAGGGATGTCAACTTAGGTGTAGCTGTATGTTAGCTAAGGTAGGAGCATGTCCAGTGTGAGTGTTAGTACTTACAAAGTGAATCCGGGCCAGAGCTACTTGTACTACAGTTTGTGATTCTGTGTGCTGCCCTGTATGACTCATACCTAGCAACTGTACAGATTGTAATAGACTGTACAGAGTGTTGCATCATATGTATGGCACATTTTAAATAGCATTGTGATTTTCTGGTACAGCAGTGGCAAATCATTATAGATTGACATTAGGAAATTATGTCAGACTTTTGAGTTAGTGACTCCGTACACACCAGGACACCCATGCTACTGCACAACCTGTTATTCTCTGCACTTTCTACATTTGTCTGGCCAGTAGTTAATCCTCCTTATATTTGGGCCTCTGTCCCACTACTATTCATGGCTTTGTCCCTCACATGCAAAAGTTGTACGTGCAGCTGGTTTCGAACCATGAACACCATCAACCATGCTACTTCACTTAGCCGACTGAGTCACATCAGCCACCAGAATATGAGGTTTACTTCCTCACACTATCAACAGCAGACAGACATAACACTTTGACCCCTTCATATTGTGAAAATTAGAATATGTAGCCAGGTTGTTTGGCACAGCCCTGGGACTGTGTGGTGTACTGATATATCCATGCAAACATACTGTTACAGCAGTTGTATGGGAACACTGATGTGTTGGTGGTAGGGGAATCCAGCATTGACAAATTTGTGTCTGTCCTTTGACCCCACTGTTTGGCATTTTCCTTGCATACTGCAGTTGGCTTTGCTGCCTTGTGACCTACTGCATATTATGGAGCAGCCAGTATTGGACAGTGTACCTGTTGTACCACATAGCTGTTAGTTCTCTGCAGGTCTATATCATATGAGCGAATCGCACAAATTGTGAATGCTCAAAATATCGAACATACCGGACCTTTAAGTGCTTTTTCTGAGATTGCTGTACAGTGAAGAGTAGGATATTTGACCTTTCCTCACTGTAGTGCAATCTCAGAGTTGGAATATATATTTAGCAGGGGGTGTGAGGGGGATCAGCCCCCCACAATAGGAAGTTTGAGGTCCAGTATGTTCGATATTATGAGCATTCGCAATTTGTGTGATTCGCTCACATGATATAGACCCGTTCTCTGCAAGTAGCCCAGTAGCCCACTCTATTCCCTTGCATACATGCAGCAGGTCCATGCATATGCTACCATAGTGTAGTACCCCGTATGTTTCTTGTAAAGGAAAGTGACTTACCTTGTGAATGCAGTCATTGAGATACATGTGTTGCAGGGCTGACTCTGTCTGATGCAAGCAGTACACAGCCAATACATGGTGAGGTACAGGTTGTGTTGTGTGGCTGGCATCCATTTTACTATGTATGTGAGTCGGAGTAAGATGTCAGGCCCTAGGACCCTAGGTTGACAGTGCATGAGCTATGTGTTGCCTCTTTGCCAAGGCCAGGGCATAATGGGCATGCCTACTTCTGCCTATAGGGACAGCCTCAGGGGATTCTTCCTCCAAGTCTCCCTGTGGGTGTGGCTGTGGGGACCTTGGCAGTGGTGAGGGGCTTTGTGTCCCTTCCTTGTGCTGATCCTGCCACAGCTGTTTCTGCAGGATCATATTGTGTAACATGACACATACTGTCAACATCTGTGCACATGTGGCTGCAGAGTACTGCAGGGGTCCATCAGATATATTGAGGCACCGGAACTGTGACTTGAGCAGCCCAAACACACATTCTATGACATTCCTTGTTTGTGCATGTGCCTCATTATCGTGTTCTTCAGTAGGTGTGTGTGCATTTCTGATGGGTGTCACCATCCATGATTCCAGTGCATAGCCATCATCTCCCAGTAGATGGCCATATGGGCTGTCAACCCCCTCGCAAATATCTGATACAGCTGTGATGTGTGTCAGATATGGGAGTCAAGATAACTGCCAGGGCTGCATGCACATACATTCATGATAATGCCCTGGGCATTTCACCCAACCTGGCAGTTGATGGAGTGATACCCCTTGCAGTTGACGTAGACTCTATCCTCCTCAATGGGCAGTGTTTTGATGTGGGCATGAGTGTAGTCTATGGCACCCAGTACCTCAGGGTAGTGTGCTACGTGGTAGAAGAGATGCATACTGCTGGCCCTCTCCTCAGGGGTGCTAAGTAAATAAATGTGCTCACTGGCATATGTTTGTATGGCAGCCAGGAACTAGTAGAGTACCCCGGAAGCTGATGCCTGTGAGACTCCCATCATGTCCCCAGTTAATCTTTGAAAAGTATCTGTAGCTAGTATTCTAAGGGCTACATGTACTTTTATTTTCACTGAAATGGGTTCCCTCTGATGGCTCTGGGTCTGAGTTGAGTGCAACAGAGTTGGGTGAGTTCTTGTAGTATGTCGCTGTCCACCCTCATTCTACAGTCTCCAGGAAGGTTGGAAGGTTATCCTCGGCCTGAGCACTCTTCTTCTTCTCGGTCTGGGACCATTGTCAGCAGCAGCAGCAGCACTGACCTCAGCATATAGCACATACAGATGTAGCAGAGCAGCAGAAGCCCCTAGTATTCTGTCAGTTAAAATTCCCAGGTCTGTACTCCAATGGTGCAGAGTATGGGGGAGAAATCAGATTGTAGGGTGTATGCATAATTTATAGTGGTCTGCTGCAGATGAAGCTTGTGTGATTGGTTAACTATGATGCATTCCACCTGTCAGGTACATCACTGGAGGTTTCAATGACTCAGTGTAAATGGAACAGGGGGTAACAGTAATTTATACATGATTGTCTTTCACTGGTAATTTCCTTTTTTATTTTTTTTATCTGCCTTCCCCCCCTAAGCACTGCAGTGAGGCATTCAAACCCTCGCTGCTAGTATTTACAATGCTCAGCAGTCAATAGATACACCCCCATGGAGAGGCACACTCAGCACAGCTCAAACCAGATAAAACATGCAACCCGCAGCTAAACAAAAGCTTAGCAGCACTGGACACACCACCTGCTTAGCTGAGAGGCATGCTGCATAAATGGGCACCGCTGAGCTCCAATCAGCTTAAACATATAGTGACACACCTTCTTTTGATGTCAGCTAGCTCTTCAGTGGACACCAACATCCCCAGAACCATGTTGGTGTCCACTGAAGAGCTAGCTGACATCACGGAATTTATCTGCGGACACAGTAGCCCATTTTTGCTATTCAGTAACCCCAGCTAATTTGCATACAGATCTGTGCACACAGCCTGGATAATACACTATTCCAGAGCCTGCCTCCTTAGCAACCACTGAAATCTACCATTGTATATACTCCGTGCAGGGCACTATAATGCATTATTCTCACGTTTCTTTCAATTTTTAATCTTTTTTTTTTTGCATAAAGGCATGTTTGTGCACTGATGCACGCTGTAAAAACGTAATATGGGTATTACAAATATAATACATTATTTTGCATTATTTTTTGGACACACAGGGCATAGTTTTGCACATATCTGTGCCCACTATACAATTCTTACCTTCTAAATGGGCTTTTGCAGCCACTGTTCAATTTTTACTTTCTTGTACAAGGAAATTTTCCATGTACACTTCGGACACCAACATGGGATCTGCAGGACTGCCTATCTGCTTGCTGGATAGCACCACCACCCTTATTTGCATGCAATTCACCTGCTTATGAAGTGATTTGCATGCCATGGACACTTTTGTATACGCACACTCATGCACACCCCTCTGCTCTGTTTACTGGATCGCACAACTGCTTACTTCAGTGCAAGCTCCATGCCACTATGCCTACATGGAAAATCACTCCATGTAGACACTGTTGAATTCCCCCCGATATCTTTAAATCAAAGGTCAGTGGATAACAAAAGAGAAAGTTTCTAAAATAAATTTTCATTAGAATGCCTGAAAATTTAAAAGGGATTTTCACAAAAAAAATCTAAGAAGCAGAATTTGCTTCCATAAATGTCACATTTGCTTTGAAAATGACAGATCTACAGGAGGCCATAGGTAAATGACAGTGCACTAACATTTCTTCACTTTGAACATCTTACTCCAGAGTATAACCTCTAGATAAAAATCTAGAGGTAACATCTGCTCATTCACTTCATATTCATCTACTAAGTTTGTGCTTTTGTAGGCATGATACAGTTCATCATAGCATATAGCATTTAATAAATGTTGGGGACAGTAGCTAGAGGCAAGTAACAATTTGTTACTGGCTGTACATTTTCTAAACAGCTTGCCTTCCATAAAACAACCAGTCAACTTTCACTGTAAATTTCAAACCAAAATAATTAAAATAATTCAAATTAAAATGTTTCAAAAAATCAGTCTTCCAGTTATCATCCTCTTGGTAAGTGAAAAATCAAGTCATCAATTTGCCTCCATAGAATACTGCATTCAGTGCAAATAAATAGTCTTCTTCAAAAAACAGACAATTAAAAAATATAAAAATGGTAGCATACACTGGATCAACCATGACCTCACTGGCATACCTCTTAACTGAAGATAATACTGTTCATTAATGAAATAATTATGAGTTAAACAAAACTGCAAAAGAGGCAGGATGAATGTAGATTTTAGATACGCAAACACAGATTGTAAACTCTCACCAACAAATCAGATGCTGTCAGACACAGGCACTGTCTGTATACCAGTGTTTATGTGAGTGGAGATTGCGGTACAGTCAAGAATAGGAAATGCAACCATTTTGTCACTGTAGTGAGATCTCAGAGAGAATTTGAAGGGGGTATGGTGGGTACAGGGGGGGCTTAACCGTTGGCAAAATAGTAAAAAACGTGTCATTGACTTGACAGTCTAACAGTACGTTACTCTGCATAGCTTGGGTAACTGACGTCACCTACGGCTTTGTAGAATACATCAAACTATGGGTGTCAATGTATTCAGTTTTGACATGTATGCCTGATCAACTTTACAGATTTCCACATTCCGGGTCAACATTTTAATCGGCCAGTGATTGCATTTTTCAAAATTTCAATAGTAAACCTACAAATATATATATATGTGTGTATATATATATATATATATATATATATCTATATATATATATATATATATATATATATATATATATATATATATATATAAAATCAGTACTCATCTCAAAATTCCACAATCCCGAGACTCTGTATCCCAAGGACCAGAATATCAAGATTACGGAATCTCAAAAATAAAAAAAACACATTTTCTAACATATATGCAGGGGGCAAGCCCCCCTGCACCCCCCACATCCCCTGCAACTTAAATATACCAACTCTGAGA
>NC_056731.1:1867017082-1867057082 GCF_019279795.1 Protopterus annectens | reverse complement strand
AGATTTAAAAAAGTTCAGTTACAGATTTGCTGTTCTGAACTGTTTGTAAGTTTCTTGGAGGCCATTGTTTGCTTGGGCTAAAGGGAAGTCTCTGTGTTCATCAGTGGCAGTGATAAACATTGAGCAGCCTGCCTGCCCCTGTGGGAGTGGTTACTGCCTTGAAACTGTAGTTTTACTGGCCATTTTGGGTCAATTCCTAACTCCTTGATCTCCCTCTCTTAAAACCCTCTTTTGCGTGGTTTTGCGCATTTTTGCGCATAGCACAACATCAGGCAGTGCCGCCTAATTCGGTTTAAACTATTCCTGGCTCCACGAAGTCCACTCTTCACTTTTTCCCTTAGAACTGCTCTATCTCTCAAAGTAAACACCATATTCTCATTCTAAGGCCCCTCACTGGTCCAAATAAGTAATTTTACAAGTTAGCACTAATAAACCATAAGCACTACTTACTCTTATACTCTCTACGATTACCTTGTTCCCAATTGGTCCATTTTAATTCAGTTCCCTATATTATTCTAGCATGTCCAAAGGTCAGTCAATGGTTTCCTCTCCAGTCCAGCTGGTGAATCAGGGAATTTTGAGGCAATGTTACAACTGTCTCATGTACACGGACAACCCTCTCCTCCTCCAAACAGGTTTGAATATATGTGAGAGATGCAACCATATTGCCAAACTGGAGGCTGAGCTCTCTCATCTCAAAACTGGTGTAACCAGTCAGGAGGAGAAGGTAACCTCATACAACACAATTCCAGTATCACATAGTCCCACCACAACAGCGAACCAAACACATAAAAACACAAAAACATACTCGTAGGCTCTAAATAAAAATCTACCTAAGCAACAGAGACCTCCAAAGCAGACATCCAAGCAAACGCTACCCCAAAATAAAACACGTACAACACATAGCACACAAAGTCAGTGTGCCAAGCAGTCACAGCCCTTAAGGCTGAATAACACACCTGATACTCTTGTAATAGGTGACTCTATTGTCAGACACACTGACTTCCCGCTCACCAGGCTGAATAAAGAGAAGATCACAATGCGCTGCCTGTCGGGCGCTAGGATCCGCCACATTACACAAGCACTCAGGTCACTCCAAAGCAAATACAAATATGACTCAGTCATTGTACATGCTGGCGTGAATGACCTGAGACGTACCTCCCTCGACTACATGAAAAGAGACATAGTGGAGCTCTCTGATCATGTAGCCCAGGCCAGTATGACCCTGACCTTGAGCAGCATCTTACCCTCACCTAGAATGATGCCACAGTATAAAGACAAAATGATCGATTTTAACAACTGGCTAAAATTTTGGTGTCATTCAAAGGGGATCCAGTGTCTGTCAGCCTGGGATGACATGCTCAACAAGCCACGTTGCTTCGCTAGGGACGGCTTGTACCTGTCACCCCTGGGCTTTTGGATATTGGCAAAGGCTCTTGCCACCCCCATAGTGCCTTTTTTAGGCAAGGCTCAAAAGTCAAACCCACCTCCATAGACAGCACAAGGAACAAGAAACTAAGGGTAATGCTGCTAAATGCCAGAAGTCTTAACCTCAATATGCATGCACTCGAAGCTCTCCTCAGTATGGAGAACATCGATATTTGTGCAGTGACAGAAACCTGGTTCAAGGCTCCAGATAGCACCCCAGCACTACCAGGTTATATCTCATATCATGCTTTTCGGCCCCAAAACCCGGACTGAACCACAAAAGGAGGGGTATTTTCCATATTTATCAAGGATATCCACACCTCCAGGTTAGTGGCATTGCACGAAGTATCAGAGACCATCCATGTGCAACTGACAGTGGGCAAGACTGCTTTTCAGTTTATAGCATCCTACAGACCACCCTCTCAAAGTCAGGAATCCCACTCGGCTTTCCTGAAAACATTGGAGAACATGAAGATCTCTCCGAACACCATTATATTGGGCGACTTCAACTACCCAAACATAGACTGGGAGCATTACTCAAGCCCCAGCACCTTAGCCCAAAGGTTCCTGGAATTTATAAACTCAAATGCTGTGGAACAACTAGTCACCACTCCCATAAGAGGGGAAAACATACTAGACCTGATCATTACCAACATGGGGACTCTATGCTCCATACCAGAAGTATATGCCTCATTGGTAAGATCAGACCATAAATTAATTTCACTGGATATCCACATCCCAACCCCACCCCCAGCCCAGAAAACCACAGTAAAAAACTTGTCAAAAGCGAACTTCACTCTTCTCAAAACCAAAGTGGAATCCTTCAAGGCCCCAGAGCCAGTGGAAACTACGGCCCAAACTGCAGAATCCTATATAAACGCATTCTATGGACATCTCCAGGAATGCATGGATCATGCTATCCCAAACAAAATCAAGACCCAATCATCCAAAGGCAGGCGTCCAGTCTGGTGGACCCCAGCCATAAATAAACTGTACAACAGAAGGAGGAAGCTACTACATGATAGAGCAAAATCCCTAAAAGAGAAGGCATCTCTGATCAGTACTAGCAAAAAATTACGATCCCTCATAAAATCCTCCAAGGCCAGCTTCGAGAGAAAAATTGCACAGGACACTAAAGACAATCATAAGGCTTTTTTCAGTTATGTTAGGAACCTGGGATGCAACTCCCAGACTTGTTCTGAGTTGATTCTAAACGACAAAAAATACACTGAACCCACAGACATCACCAATATCCTGGCAAACAGGTTCAGTGCAAACTTCTCCACCCCCTCCCCCCCAAAAGAGCAAGTATCTATCCCAGCAGAGTGCAGCCTCCCAAACATCTCTGATGCTCAGGTGAAGGCCGCCCTCTCCAAAGCAAAAAACACTGCTTCCATGGGACCAGATGGCGTCCCAGGTTGCGTCCTACATGAACTCCAAGAAGAACTAATCCATCAAGTAAAACTGCTGTACAATCTCAGCCTCACTACAGGATATGTGCCCAAAGAATGGCGTACAGCAACAGTGGTCCCACTCCACAAAGGTGGCACCTCTGCGGACCCTGGAAACTATCGCCCCATAAGCCTGACTAGCCTAGTGTGCAAGGCTATGGAGATGATCATCATGGAACTCATAAACAAAGACATTGGGGACCTACAGACACTAGATCCTACCCAATTTGGCTTCGTCAAGGGCAGATCCTGCCTTTTGAACCTGGTCAACTTCTTCGAAACAGTCACCAAGGCCATAGATGAGGGGAAGGTAGTCCACACAGCCTATCAGGACCTTGCAAAGGCATTTGACACAATACCCCACTCGGGCATCATAGATAAGCTATCCAGCCTAAATATAAACCCCTATGTCACAAGATGGGTCACAAACTGGCTCAAAGACAGAACCCACAGATTCAGAGTTGCTGGGGCCATGTCAGACTCGAAACCGGTCACAAGTGGCATCCCACAAGGTTCTGTCCTGGGACCTCTCTTGTTCGGTATTTACTTTTCTGAGGTACAGGCCAACGTGGGAGGACTATGGCTCACCAAGTTGGCAGATGACTGCAAACTGGGCGCCATAATCGACTCTCCAGCTGACACAAACATCCTTCAAAAAGGTCTCGCAGTGATGGATAACTGGTGCCAGAGCCGCCATGGTCTAAAACTAAATGCCAAAAAGTGTATAGTCATACCCTTTGGCAAAAACAATGTGCCCACAAATTACCACATAGGTGGTAACCCATTAAGTACAGAGAAAGTAATTAGGGATCTGTGGACCCAAGTTGATAGCAATCTCTCCTTTGACAACCACATTGCCAAAGTGGTTAGAAAGACATTCTACATAGCCCACCTCATCATGAAATGATTCACATCTAGATCAAGAGAGGTAATTGTGCCCCTTTATTCATCCCTCATCAGGCCCATCATAGAATACAATGCCCCCTTTGGGATGTAACTTACCCGACACCTGCAGCAATTAGAAAGACCCCAAAAGTACCTCACCAGGAGGATCAAGGGACTCAAACAGATGCCATATGCTGCTCGGTTAAAAAAACTCCAGCTCTACTCAGTTGCATACTGCCTACTTCGAGGCGATCTATGCCTGACATATAAAGCTATGTCCAACCCAGAATTAATGGACATGCTCCACCTCAGTAAATCTAAATCCCTTAGAGCCACGCTCAAGGGACTTGAACCTCAGCACAGAAATAAATAGAACATGCTGGAGGGACAGATTCATAACCCAGAGGCTCCCTTCACTCTGGAATAGAATTCCAATTAATGTTAGGCAGAGCACCTCACTGACTCTCTTCAAGAAGAATCTTGATGAGTGCATGGGGGATCGTAGGTTTGTCCCGGGGATTACTTCCGTTTCACTATTAGACAGAGGCACAGTAAACTAAACTTTAAAAAGGGCACAGTATACTCAAATCAAGGGGTGGCGTAAGCCAAACACAATCTGGCTAGGCTTATAAATGCCCCAGGGCAAATAGCCTAGTATGAACCTATGAACCTATGAGCAAGCTCCTGTCTGGTGCCCTGCAGAGTTCTACAACAGCAGAGAGACTAAAGAGAGACTTTGGAGTGATTATCATTTTTTTGCATTTTCTTGCTGCCTTTAGCTAATTCCACTTAAAACCAGTGGTGGCTGGTGACTTCAAATTAAAGGAGGGCTGCAGGAGACAGCTGAATGGGTGGGGCCAATGGGAGGGGGTGTGGACAACTAGGAAGGGGTGGAGCTATGCTCAAAACCACAACAACTGGAACTTTAATTAAATACGCTGCCCTGGATGCCAAACAGTCATTACGAGAGTCCAATCAAGACAAAATGAAGTGTAGAAGAAAAAATATTTCAATGCGGTGGTGGTGCTGTGGTAGCATTGTCACCTCACAGTAAGACGCTGTCCGGTTTGATTCTCAGCTAGAGCGTGTTCTGCATGGAGACATGCATGAATGGGCGTACCTTTGTTGAAGGTTGTGCGTCAGGGCTGGTAACTCGGCATGTAAAAATCAACTACCAATCATTAGCAGACCGGAGTTCCGCTGTGGCAACCCCTAACCGGGAAAAGCCGAAAGACGCAACATTGGCTACATGACAACTTACTTAATATCCAGATGGAAACAGGTTGTGAGGCATGAAAAAATAAATTACTTTTTAAATACATTACTGGAATGCCAGTCAAAGTCAAGTATAAAAAAACAAGCAGAACTCAACTCAAACCACTACTCCTTGCACTGCAGTTCTAATTATAATTTATATTCAGCTTTATATAATTACCAAGTAACATGCTGAAAGTAGCAAACTCTGTGATACCCCCACTTGTAAAAATGTTTCTTATCCAAAAAAGACCTGCTGCCTGACACAACTATCTACTTGTTTCATGGGGAAGACATGATCAAAGTAAAAAAAATGAACAACAAACAAGAAACAAGCTCAAGATAAATTGCTTAAAGGATTCCTGCACAAGTTATGGACCACACATGATAGATTGGCAGTCTGTTTAGTTTACGGGTAATCCTGCAAAGATGACTGCAAGTCTCCAACAAAAGATGACTGCAAGTCTCCAATAAATGTAATGAGCTTCTGAAAATACTGTAATCCTGTCCTTTTATTACAAATACTGTCATATGCATTTCAATACCCAAGGCTTATACATTATCTAGTTATGTAAATATTCTCTGCATGGCAACAATGAAAAGGCTTTCAATGCTGGTAATTCTTTAACAGTATGCTTATTAAAGCTTACTTGCATCTTACAATCTACAAACAAAAAACTGTTGAAATGACAAATCCACAACCAGACGAGCTGGAACACAATAAGAGACCACTTCGAAACTGTACTGGTATTAATTTAATCCAAATGAATTGTAAGCGCTTTCGGCTAAAACAATGTTTAGCCTTCTTCAGACAAACAGCGGAGTATATGTTATAATAATATAAATACATTTGTAAGGCCAATCGGAACACAGTGCATTCGTCTACTAAACGTTACTATAGTTACCTTAACACATACACATAATATACACAAAAATCGTAATAATAGTATATATAAATTATAAATGCGCCTACTATTATGCATGATTTAGTTAGTTGTGTATATTGCACATACGCTAGGTTTAATTCTTGGATAGGACATTTTATTTGTTTCTCATGCATGTTTAATTAATTTGCATAGAGACAATATAGCAAATTTAGATCATATAATTAGTTGGTTTTTAAACTTGCTGGAGAGATTTTTCTGGTCTATTAGGATATTTGTTTAGAACATAACATAAGCTATGAGCATCTTAGTTATTCTACAGTTTAAAACTGTGTGTTTTTATATGATTTTTTTATATGTTTTCTATATGTCTTTTGCATATTTTCGGTAATGAGGGATGTACAATAACTAAGTTAGGATGATTTTTGAATAAGTCATTTTATTTAATATTATTTGTGGTTTTACTTATACAATCACATTTTGTATTAATGTTTTATTCAACCATGTACGTTTCCTTTTTAAGGTAACTATAGTAACGTTTAGTAGACGAATGCACTGTGTTCCGATTGGCCTTACAAATGTATTTATATTATTATAACATATACTCCGCTGTTTGTCTGAAGAAGGCTAAACATTGTTTTAGCCGAAAGCGCTTACAATTCATTTGGATTAAATTAATACCAGTACAGTTTCGAAGTGGTCTCTTATTGTGTTCCAGCTCGTCTGGTTGTGGATTTGCATCTTACAATCTCCAACAAGCTTACCTGATGGTCATTAAATCATTGCTACTTAAACAGAGCAACAGGGCACGCACTCGAGGCCCTTCTCAGTATGGAGAACATCGATGTCTGTGCAGTGACAGAAACCTGGTTCAAGGCTCCTGAGAGCACCCCAGCACTATCAGGTTTTACCTCTTATCATGCGTTCCGGCCCCAAAATCCGGACAATACCAAGAAAGGAGGGGGGGTATCCATATTCATCAAGGACACCCACACCTCAAGACTGGTGGCAACGCACGATGCATCGGAGACCATCCAGGTGCAATTAACCATAGGCAAGACTGCTCTGCAAATTGTAGCATGTTACAGGCCACCCTCACAAACTCAGGAACCTTACATGGCCTTCCTGAAAACACTAGAGGGATAAATGTATCACCAAACACCATCATACTAGGTGACTTCAATTACCCTAATATAGACTGGGAACACTACTCAAGCCCAAACACCCTAGCCCAAAAGTTCCTGGAATTCATAAACTCAAATGCCATGGAACAACTAGTCACCATCCCACAAGAGGAGAAAACATACTTGATCTCATCATCACAAACATGGGAGCACAATGTTCAACACCGAAGTATACCCCTCACTGGTGAGATCAGATCACAAACTAATCTCGCTGGAGGTCCTCATCCCACCCCACCTGAAATAAAAAAGATCACAGTAAAGAACTTCTCGTAAGCCGACTTCACACTTCTAAAGACTAGTGTGGTCTCCTTTAAGGCCCCGAGCGGTGGAAAACAGTACTCAAGCCGCTGAATCACTTACAAATGCCTTCTACCAGCACCTGCAGGACTGCATGGATAAGGCAATCCCAAGCAAAACAAAGACTCTTTGTACCAAAGGCAAGCGTCCAGTCTGGTGGACCCCAGCCATAAACAAACTCTACAAAAAAAAGAGGAAGCTACTACAAGATAGAGCAAAATCCTTAAAAGGCAAGACACCCTTGATCACTATAAGTAAAAAACTAAGAGCTCTCATAAAATCATCCAAAGCAAATTTTGAGAGAAAAATAGCTAAAGACTCAAAAGACAATCATAAGGTCTTCTTTAGCTATGTTAGAAACCTGGGAGGAAACTCCCAGATATGCTCAGAACTAGTTCAAAATGATGTGAAGATTACTGATCCTACAGACATTGCCAACATACTGGCTGACAGGTTCAGTGCAAACTTCTCCCCTCCCCAAAGGAGAGATATCTATACCAAGCGATTGCAGCCCCCAAACATCTCCAACGCCCAAGTGAGAACTGCTCTCTCCAAAGCAAAAACACAGCATCCATGGGACCTGATGGTGTCCCCGGCTGTGTGCTCCACGAACTCAACGAGGAATTAAACCCACAGCTAGGACAGCTGTTTAATCATAGTCTTACCTCTGGATACGTACCCAGGAGTGGCACTGCAACTGTGGTCCCACTTCACAAAGGCGGTGCCTCCACCGACCCTGGAAATTACCGGCCCATTAGCTTGACAAGCCTTATCTGCAAAGCCATGGAGAGGATCATAATGGACCTCATAAATAAAGACATAGGGAATTTGCAGACTTTGGATCCATCCCAGTTTGGCTTTGTCAAAGGCAGATCATGCCTTCTAAACTTGGTTGACTTTTTCAAAACAGTCACCAAAGCCATTGATGAGGGAAAGGCAGTCCATACAGCCTACCTCGATCTGGCGAAGGCCTTCGATACAATACCCCACTCGGGTATCATTGAAAAACTCATCAGCTTAAATGTTAACCCATACATCACAAGATGGGTTGCAAACTGGCTGAGTGACAGAACCCACAGGGTCAGAGTTGCTAGTGCCATGTCAGACTCAAAGCCTGTCACAAGTGGTGTACCACAGGGCTCAGTCCTGGGCCCACTCTTGTTTGGCATCTACTTTTCCGAAGTACAAGCAAACACAGGAGGGTTATGGCTGACAAAGTTTGCAGATGACTGCAAACTGGGCGCCATAGTAGAAAACGCATCTGACACAGATATCCTTCAGAAGGGTCTCACAGAAACAGATAACTGGTGCCAGAGCCATGGCCTAAAGTTAAATGCCAAAAAATGCATAGTCATAGCCTTCGGGAAAAACAAGGTTACCCCTAGCTACCAAATAGGTGGCAATCCACTGAGCACAGAAGAAGTTATCAGGGACCTGGGGACCCAGGTTGATAGTAGTCTGTCATTCGACACCCATGTAGCTAAAGTAGTTAGGAAGACCTTCTACATTGCCCACCTTATCATGAAGGGATTCTCACCTAGATCAAGGGAGGTCATAGTCTCCCTATACTCATCACTCATCAGACCAATGATTGAGTACAATGCCCCATTCGGAATGTATCTGACCCGACACTTGCAGCAGCTGGAGAGGCCACAAAAGTTCCTCACCAAAAGGATAAAGGGTCTCAAACATCTGTCCTATGCTGCCCGACTGAAAGAACTCCAGCTCTATTCAGTCGCCGACCGCTTGCTCAGAGGTGACCTTTGCCTAACATACAAGGCCATGTCAAACCCAGATTTGATGAATATGCTTCACCTCAAAAATCTAGATCCATCAGAGCCACAAGGGCGGGAGACTTAAACCTCGACATGGCTATTAATAGGACGTGCTGGAGGGATAGATTCATCACCCAAAGACTCCCTATGCTGTGGAATAAAATCCCGGTATATGTGAGGCAGAGCACCTCGCTGGCCTTGTTCAAGAGAAATCTTGACCAATGGATGGGAGATCGCAGATATACCCCAGGGATTACCTCAGTGTCACTGCTCGACAGAGGCACAGCAAAATAATGGGTATAGTTCCCCATACTAAAGGGGTGGCGTAAGCCACAAAACTATGGGCTAGGCTTGTAAATGCCCTCGAACAGATAGCCTAGTATGAACCTATGAACCTATGAACCTATTTCCTGAATAATAAGAAACATAAATCAACAGTATAAAAATAAGACAGAAAACCAGAACATTCTGCAAAATCAAGGACAGATGAAAAGCCACGGTCGTACTTGTGGTCTACCTTGGATGGGGGAATACTCTGCACACTTACACTGCATAACTGCTCCTTGCCTTCCTTGGACACATCCAGAGCCACTACAATGGGGAGTGGGGTGCAACAAGTATGTCACAATTTGAAATGTCTCTGGCTGACAGTGATGGCTCTGAAACTCATACCGCTCAACTTCAGAGCAAGAAATCTGGACAAAGCCATACACAGAACTAGAAGTGGGACACAGGCCCAAAAATAAGGACAATTTTTAAATATTGCTCTTATTAACTTAGATAATAGAACAGTAGTAGGTCTTGCATTAGTACGAAGTTTCTGAAGGGTATGAAATCTGAAACTCAAATGTCTGCCATTATTTTCTAACTTCAATCTTTAATGACTTGCCACTAATTTGCCATAAAACCACAATTTTATGAAAAACAGACCAAAAATGTGATGCAGAAATATAAAGTTACCACACAATACAGCTGGGAACCTATCAAAAAAGGGACACCTTTTTAATATTAACACTGTTAACTTGAGCAGCTAACAAAATAAGAGCATCTACATGCATTTCTGAAATAAAAGTAATTCATAACTCTGATCATTACAGTTATATATAATTGCAAACCCTCCACGTTTTCTTCCAAAATTGCCATTTTGAGGAGGGATTATTAGGGGAGAGCAACATTTTGAGCCAAAACTGGGGACAATTGAGAGGTTTGGATATTCCTAATTCTACAAAGTGATTTGCACGTACCTCTCAACCTCTTAATGCAGGAAATCTGGACAAGGCCAAATATATTGGGGGAACATACAAGCACTACTAAAAATTGCTCTTGTATAAGCTTACGACATTTGATAGAATAACTGGTCTTGCATTAGCATGCATTTTTCTGAAGGTTATGACATCTGAAACTCAATGTCTGTCATTTAGTGACTTCATTCCCAAATGATTTGCTAGAAAAACACAAATTTTATGAGGAACAAGCCAAAAATAAGAAGCAAATATCTATTCATTCTGCAAAAATATGGACAACTGAGAGGTATAGTTCAACGGGGGCTGTCTGAGTTTGCTCCCCTTCCCCCCCCCTGACAAAATCATAGTTGAATGGAGCCTCCCCCCTGCAGCCATCCCAACATCCCATTCCTTGGTTATTTTGCCCCATTTACCATAAACATTGTACTGTGCATACTGCTTTACTTCTGCGATTATTTAGATTTCATTTGAAAGTTTTATTTTGCATTTTACAGCACAAACCCCTAATAGATATCTGTTAAACAAAGTAATGCAGTCTCACAATGAAAATAGACTTAGCATTAAAACTTCTCTGCCCTTGAAACTCACATGCATTGAAATAGCATTGAAACTCACATTAAAAGAAAATACATTTTGCCAGTGGCAGATAAAGATTAACTCTGGGCTGTTTTCAAAATCATAGGCCCCCTGAACATGAAACATACACAAGCTCTTTGATACACCTTCCTGACTATATTACATTATATTCCTGGTACAATACAGTACAGTTGTTAGAGGGCACTTTAAATTTATTGTTTTGAACATTATTCCAGTAAACAATGAAACATAATGCATGCACCAATGACAAAACTGCCCAATTCAGAACATTTCCAAGATAAAACGTCTACTCAACCTTCTATAGTCCACCAGTATCAGTAAATATGCACAATCTCTGAAGTAGTATGTAACTAATAAAGAAGTTGCTGCTAGCAAACAACTTTCTGTGTCATTGTTTCATCTACAAATAAAGTGCCTGTTGCCCTTGAAGAATAAGTTGTCTATGTTGCATGCATTAAAAAAATGATAAGCTAGTAATACCGCAATAGGGAATGGATAGCAAACTGATAACAGGTTCATAGTTACTAGGTATCTTTGCCAAAAAGGACTGCAGCATCCATCCCCTTTACAACACAGTACAGTATCAGCAATGCATCTACCTACTGTGGGAGTAGAACCCACAGCCTTCTGCATCAAGATGCAAATACACTACCTGTTGTGCTATTAACAATGCAAGCAGACTTAGCATAAGCAGCACTAAACTTTTGTCCCCTGCAGCTCTCAGCTCCTTGTAGAATCTACTCGACACTCAGCTGTATCTCTGAACTTTGCAGCACAAGAAATCTGGAAAAAGCCAAAATTTATTGGGGGGGACAAAAGGCCAAAAACCAGGGTCATGTTTTAAACATTGCTTGCATAATGTTGGAAAGTTGCTAGAATAAAATGCTGTGTTAACACCATACATTTCACTGCCACGTCTTGAACCCAGGGGACCCTGTGCAAAACAGTCAGAGAAACATACCACTATGCCAAATCAGCTGAAACAGAGAAAGACAAACTTAAATGGCTACCATTTAGTGAATTCAGTTCTCACCATAGCTGTCAACCTCTTAGCAAAAAAGCCAATAACGTGGGAATACAGCTGCCAAGCATATTCAGTGAATTCAGATCTCACCATAGCTCTCAACCTTAGCACAAAATACCTGGACGAGGCCAATAATGGGGGAATACAGTCCCAAAAATATGGGCAAATTTCAAATATCCATGTTATAAACTTAGACAATTGCTAGAATAAAAGGTGTTGTTTTACCATGTACTTTCTGAAGAATATGAAGTCTGAAATTCAAATGCCTGTTATTTTTAAACATTTGTTAACAAGGAAGCTAGTCTGACTTGGAACAAAACAAAGCCAATTTTCAGCAGAGCAGGGAGAAAAACACCAGACACATATCTGTAAGGGATGGGAGGACATGCAGACTCCACACAGAATGCACCCCAGCCAAGAATCAAACCAGGGAACATGTAGCTGTCAGGCAACAATGCTACCAGTGCACCACTGTACTACAAACCTTTGCAAGGAAAAATGAAGATACAGAAACCACAGATTTTATGAGGAACAGAACAAATATGAGGCAAAAATCTGCAATTTATTTTACAAATAGTGGTGGGAAGGGAATTCAGATCCTTGCCACCTGCATCCAAGGTACAAGGTTCAAGCCTGAGTATTTCTACCCACCACTATGTGATAACAAGGGCATTTCACACACACACACAGAGACACACCCCTCCATTACCTGTAAACGGGTCTAGAAGCAGTAAACCTCCACACAATATCCATCTCCATTGTCTCGAAGCAGCAAACCTGTGCTCGACTTAACACTTCCTGACAAGAGCTTAGAACTCAACTCATCTCTCTCCTGATTGGTCCTGTCTGCGGATCAAGCAGTCTGGAGCTCCTCTGTGTGGTCGTCTATTGCACAGATTCCAGGGCAGAAAATACATTCTCTGTATCTGGACTGCTGGCTCTGGCAGTCAGAGTTTGCACAGATTCCTGGGCATCTGTGGGGCAGTCTGAGTGTGTCTGTGCAGCAGCTCTGGTACTCGTTAAAAATTTTTTTTTTTAATTTTATGTTTCACGTTTTTTATTTCTTTTATTTCTAGGTGGGAAGGCTGCAGTCCTGCAGTCTGATAGCATGAGCTACCCCTGCCTAAACCACTGATTTTTTAGAGTTTCTGTGATTTAACAAGCTTGTTTCAGCTACATATTGTACTTATTTTACTGCCTGCATTTTAACAAAGTCATTTTTGTGTTTAAAATACCTTTTTAACTGTTGTAGGCTACACACTCATGTGTGATAGCCATTTCTGTGCATTTAAAGTGTTTTTTTATTGTATCTGCTTTATTTTTTGAAAAAAAAAAAACAAAAAAACAAAAATAAAATACTTGTTTTCCTGCCTTTCTATGCTAGTATAGTCCAGTTTTCAGGTTAGTGCTGAATTCAGGGTTGTGTTACAAGTTTCTGTGTTTGCCCATATCTTACTTGGATAGAAGGAAGTGTTTCTGTTCACCTGTGAGAGAAGGGAGCCTTGATCAGCCTATCTGTCCCTCGAGGATTAGTTTATGCCCAGAAATTAGTAGTTTATTGGCCATTAGGGCTAATTTCTTTCTCTTTCATTTCTCTGCTATAAAACCCACATTTGCAAGGTTTATGTACTTGTATACAGCTCAGCAAGCTCCTGCCTGGTGCCCTGCAGAGTTCTACAACAGCAGAGAGACTAAAGAGAGACTTTGGAGTGGTTAAGTATCATTTTCTGCATTGTCTTGCTGCCTTTAGCTAATTCTGACTAAAATGCCAATTTTTTTAGAGTTTCTGTGATTTAAAAAGCTTGTTTCATCTACATATTGTACTTATTTTACTGCCTGCACTTTAACAAAGTCATTTTTGTGTTTAAATTACCTGTTTAACTTGTCAGCTACACACTGCTTTATTTTCTGAAAAAAAAAAGACAAAAAATACTTGTTTTCCCACCTATCTAAGCTAGTATAGTTCAGTTTTCAGTTAGTGCTGAATTCAGGGCTGTGTTACAAGTTTCTGTGTTTGCCAATATCTTACTTGGATAAAAGGAAGTTTCTCTGTTCACCTGTGAGAGAGGGGAGCTGTGAGCAGCCTATCTGTCCCTGGAGGAGTGGTTTCTGCCCAGAAAGTAGTAGTTTATTGGCCATTTTGGGCTAATTACTATCTCTTTCATTTCCCTGCTATAAAACCCACATTTATAAGGTTTTTGCACTTGCATACAGCTTAGCAAGCTCATGACTGGTGTCCTGCAGAGTTCTACAGCAGCAGAGAGACTAAAGAGAGACTTTGGAGTGATTAAGTATCATTTTTCTGCATTTCTTGCTGCCTTTAGCTAATCCGCCTAAAATGCAGACTTTTTAGAGTTTCTGTGATTATTGTACTTATTTTACTGCCTGAATTTTAACAAAGTCATTTTTGTGTTTAAATTACCTGTTTAACTGTTGTAGGATACATACTTAAGTGTGTTAGCAATTTATGTGCATTTAAAGTGTTTTTTTTTATTGTATCTGCTTCCTTTTCTGAAAAAAAAATTCCTGCCTTTCTAAGCTAGTATAGTCCAGTTTTCAGGTTAGTGCTGAATTCAGGGTTGTGTTACAAGTTTCTGCATTTGCCCATACCTTACTTGGATAGAATGAAGTTTCTCTGTTCACCTGTGAGAGAGGGGAGTTTTGAGCAGCCTATCTGTCCCTGGGGGAGTGGTTTCTGCCCAGAAATTAGTAGTTTATTGGCCATTTTGGGCTAATTACTATCTCTTTCATTTCCCCTGGTATAAAACCTGCATTTGCGAGGTGTTTATGCTTGTATACAGCTCAGCAAGCTCCTGCCTGGTGCCCTGCAGAGTTCTACAACAGCAGAGAGACTAAAGAGAGACTTTAGAGTGATTAAG
Source organism: Protopterus annectens (assembly GCF_019279795.1). Lineage (NCBI taxonomy): Eukaryota > Metazoa > Chordata > Ceratodontiformes > Protopteridae > Protopterus > Protopterus annectens. The sequence continues at coordinate 1,867,042,180 of NC_056731.1, read as the reverse complement.
TATCATTTTTTCTGCATTTTCTTGCTGCCTTTAACTAATTCCACTTAAAAAACACTGAATATGTAGAGTTTCTGTGATTTAAAAAGCTTGTTTCAGCTACTTATTTTACTGCCTGCACTTTAACAAAGTCATTTTTGGGTTTAAATTACCTTTTTAACTGTTGTAGGCTACACACTCAAGAGTGATAGCCATTTCTATGCATTTAAAGTGTTTTTTTGAATGTATCTGCTTATTTTTTTTGAAAAAACAAACAAAAAAATACTTGTTTTCCTGTCTTTCTAAGCTAGTATAGTCCAGTTTTCAGGCTAGTGCTGAATTCAGGGTTGTGTTACAAGTTTTTGTGTTTGCCCATACCTTACTTGGATATAAGGAAGTTTCTCTGTTCACCTGTGAGAGACGGGAGCTGTGAGCAGCCTATCTGTCCCTCGAGGAGTGGTTTCTGCCCAGAAATTAGTAGTTTATTGGCCATTTATGCTAATTTCTATCTCTTTCATTTCCCTGCTATAAAACCTACATTTGCAAGGTTGATGTGCTTGTATATAGCTCAGCAAGCTACTGCCTGGTGCCCTGCAGAGTTCTACAGCATCAGAGAGACAAAAGAGAGACTTTCTAGTGATCAAGTATCATTTTTCTGCATTTTCTTGCTGCCTTAAGCTAATTCCACCTAAATGCCAATTATTTAGAGTTTTTGTGATTTAAAAAGCTTGTTTCAGCTACATATTGTACTTATTTTACTGCCTGCATTTTAACAAAGTTGTTTTTGTGTTTAAATTACCTGTTTAACTGTTGTAGGCTATACACACAAGTGTAATAGCAATTTCTGTGCATTTAAAGTGTTTTTTTCATTGTATCTGCTTCATTTTCTAAAAAAAATACTTGTTTTTCCACCTTTCTAAGCTGATATAGACCAGTTTTCAGTTAGTGCTGAATTCAGGGCTGTGTTACAAGTTTCTGTGTTTGCCCATATCTTACCTGGATAGAAGAAAGTTTCTCTGTTCACCTGTGAGAGAGGGGAGCTTTGAGCAGCCTATCTGCCCCCTGGGGGAGTGGTTTCTGCCCAGAAATTAGTAGTTTATTGGCTATTTTGGGCTAATTTCTATCTCTTTCATTTCACTGCTATAAAACCCACATTTGCATGTTTTTTGCACTTGTATACAGCTCAGCAATCTCCTGCCTGTTGCCCTGCAGAGTTCTACAACAGCAGAGAGACTAAAGAGAGACTCTGGAGTGATTAAATGTTATTTTTCTGCATTTTCTTGCTGTCTTTAGCTAATTCCACCTAAAATGCTGATTTATTTTAGAGTTTCTGTGATTTCAAAATCTTGTTTCAGATACATATTGTACTTATTTTACTGCCTGCGATTTAACAGTCATTTTTGTGTTTAAATTACCTGTTTAACTGTTGTCAGCTACACACTCAAGTGTGATAGCCATTTCTGTGCATTTAAAGTGTTTTTATGATTGTATCTGCTTTATTTTCTGAAAAGAAACAAAAAGAAAAAATATACTTGTTTTCCCACCTTTCTAAGCTAGTATAGTCCAGTTTTCAGGTTAGTGCTGAATTCAGGGCTGTGTTACAAGTTTCTGCGTTTGCCCATACCTTACTTGGATAAAAGGAAGTTTCTCTGCTCATCTGTGAGAGAGGGGAGCTTTGAGCAGCCTATCTGTCCCTGGAGGAGTGGTTTCTGTCCAGAAATTAGTAGTTTATTGGCCATTTTGGGCTAATTTCTATCTCTTTCATTTCCCTGCTATAAAACCCACATTTATAAGGTTTTTGCACTTGTATACAGCTCAGTAAGCTCCTGCCTGCTGCCCTGCAGAGTTCAATAGCAGCAGGGAGACTAAAGAGAGACTTTGGAGTGATTAAGTATCATTTTCTGCATTGTCTTGTTGCCTTTAGCTAATTCCACCTAAAACGCAAACTTTTTAGAGTTTCTGTGATTTAAAAAGCTTGTTTCAGCTACATATTGTACTTATTTTACTGCCTGTATTTTAATAAAGTCATTTTTGTGTTTAAATTACCTGTTTAACTGTTGTAGGCTACACACTCAAGTGTGATAGCCATTTCTGTGCATTTAAAGTGTTTTTTTGATTGTATCTGGTTCATTTTCTGAAAAAAAAATTCCCACCTTTCTAAACTAGTATAGTCCAGTTTTCAGGTTAAGGCTGAATTCAGGGCTGTGTTACAAGTTTCTGTGTTTGCCCATACCTTACTTGGATAAAAGGAAGTTTCTCTGTTCACCTGTGAGAGAGGGGAGCTTTGAGCAGCCTATCTGTCCCTGGAGGAGGGGTTTCTGCCCAGAAATTAGTAGTTTAATGGCCATGTTGGGCTAATTTCTATATCTTTCATTTCCCGGCTATAAAACCCACATTTGCAAGGATTTTGTGCTTATATACAGCTCATCAAACTCCTGCCTGGTGCCCTGCAGAGATCAACAACAGCAGAGAGACTAAAGAGAGACTTCGGAGTGATTAAGTATCATTTTTCTGCATTTTCCTGCTGCCTTTAGCTAATTCCACCTAAAACACAAATTGTTTAGAGTTTCTGTGATTTAAAAAGCTTGTTTCAGCTACATATTCTACTTATTTTATTGCCTGCACTTTAAGAAAGTCATTTTTGTGTTAAAATTGCCTGTTTAACTGTTGTAGGCTACACACTCAAGTGTGATAGCCATTTATGTGCATTTAAAGTGTTTTTTGTTTGTATCTGCTTTATTTTTTGAAAAAAAAACAAAAAAAAATACTTGTTTTCCTGCCTTTCTAAGCTAGTATAGTCCAGTTTTCAGGTTAGTGCTGAATTCAGGGTTGTGTTACAAGTTTCTGTGTTTGCCCATACCTTACTTGGATAGAAGGAAGTTTATTTGGTCATCTGTGAGAGAGGGGAGTTTTGAGCAGCCTATCTGTCCCTCGAGGAGTGATTTCTGCCCAGAAATTAGTAGTTTATTGGCCATTTGGGGGTAATTTCTATCTCTTTCATTTCTCTGCAAGGTTTATGCACTTGTATACAGCTCAGCAAGCTCCTACCTGGTGCCCTGCAGAGTTCTACAGCAGCAGAGAGACTAAAGAGAGACTTTGGAATAAGTATCATTTTTCTGCATTTTCTTGCTGCCTTTAGCAAATTCTGTCTAAAACGCAGATTTTTTTAGTGTTTCTGTGATTTAAAATGCTTGTTTCAGCTACATATTGCACTTATTTTACTGTCTGCATTTTACCAGTCATTTTTGTGTTTAAATTACCTGTTTAACTGTTGTCGACTGCACACTCAAGTGTGATAGCCATTTATGTGCATTTTAAGTGTTTTTGTGATTGTATCTGCTTTATTTTTTAAAAAAAAAAACAAAAAGACAAAAAATACTTGTTTTCCCACCTTTCTAACCTAGTATATTCCAGTTTCAGGTTAATGCTGAATTCAGGGCTGTGTTACAAGTTTCTGTGTTTGCCCATACCTTACTTGGATAGAAGGAAGTTTCACTGTTCACTGTGAGAGAAGGGAGCTTTGAGCAGCCTATCTGTCCCTGGAGGAGTGGTTTCTGCCCAAAAAGTAGTAGTTTATTGGCCATTTTGGGCTAATTTCTATCTCTTTCATTTCCCTGCTATAAAACCCACATTTGCGAGTTTTTTGCACTTGTATACAGCTCAGCAAGCTCTTTCCTGGTGCCTTGTAGAATTCTACAGCAGCAGAGAGACTAAAGAGAGACTTTGGAGTGATTAAGTATCATTTTTCTGCATTTTCTTGCTGCCTTTAGCTAATTCCACCTAAAACACCGATTATTTAGAGTTTCTGTGATTTAAAAGTATTGTTTCAGCGACATATTGTACTTATTTTACTGCCTGAATGTTAACAATGTCATTTTTGTGTTTAAATTACCTGTTTAACTGTTGTAGGATACATACTTAAGTGTGTTAGCAATTTATGTGCATTTAAAGTGTTTTTTTTATTGTATCTGCTTCCTTTTCTGAAAAAAAAATTCCTGCCTTTCTAAGCTAGTATAGTCCAGTTTTCAGGTTAGTGCTGAATTCAGGGTTGTGTTACAAGTTTCTGCATTTGCCCATACCTTACTTGGATAGAATGAAGTTTCTCTGTTCACCTGTGAGAGAGGGGAGTTTTGAGCAGCCTATCTGTCCCTGGGGGAGTGGTTTCTGCCCAGAAATTAGTAGTTTATTGGCCATTTTGGGCTAATTACTATCTCTTTCATTTCCCCTGGTATAAAACCTGCATTTGCGAGGTGTTTATGCTTGTATACAGCTCAGCAAGCTCCTGCCTGGTGCCCTGCAGAGTTCTACAACAGCAGAGAGACTAAAGAGAGACTTTAGAGTGATTAAGTATCATTTTTTCTGCATTTTCATGCTGCCTTTAACTAATTCCACTTAAAAAACACTGAATATGTAGAGTTTCTGTGATTTAAAAAGCTTGTTTCCGCTACTTATTTTACTGCCTGCACTTTAACAAAGTCATTTTTGGGTTTAAATTACCTTTTTAACTGTTGTAGGCTACACACTCAAGAGTGATAGCCATTTCTATGCATTTAAAGTGTTTTTTTGAATGTATCTACTTATTTTTTTTGAAAAAACAAACAAAAAAATACTTGTTTTCCTGTCTTTCTAAGCTAGTATAGTCCAGTTTTCAGGCTAGTGCTGAATTCAGGGTTGTGTTACAAGTTTTTGTGTTTGCCCATACCTTACTTGGATATAAGGAAGTTTCTCTGTTCACCTGTGAGAGACGGGAGCTGTGAGCAGCCTATCTGTCCCTCGAGGAGTGGTTTCTGCCCAGAAATTAGTAGTTTATTGGCCATTTATGCTAATTTCTATCTCTTTCATTTCCCTGCTATAAAACCTACATTTGCAAGGTTGATGTGCTTGTATATAGCTCAGCAAGCTACTGCCTGGTGCCCTGCAGAGTTCTACAGCATCAGAGAGACAAAAGAGAGACTTTCTAGTGATCAAGTATCATTTTTCTGCATTTTCTTGCTGCCTTAAGCTAATTCCACCTAAATGCCAATTATTTAGAGTTTTTGTGATTTAAAAAGCTTGTTTCAGCTACATATTGTACTTATTTTACTGCCTGCATTTTAACAAAGTTGTTTTTGTGTTTAAATTACCTGTTTAACTGTTGTAGGCTATACACACAAGTGTAATAGCAATTTCTGTGCATTTAAAGTGTTTTTTCATTGTATCTGCTTCATTTTCCAAAAAAAATACTTGTTTTTCCACCTTTCTAAGCTGGTATAGACCAGTTTTCAGTTAGTGCTGAATTCAGGGCTGTGTTACAAGTTTCTGTGTTTGCCCATATCTTACCTGGATAGAAGAAAGTTTCTCTGTTCACCTGTGAGAGAGGGGAGCTTTGAGCAGCCTATCTGCCCCCTGGGGGAGTGGTTTCTGCCCAGAAATTAGTAGTTTATTGGCTATTTTGGGCTAATTTCTATCTCTTTCATTTCACTGCTATAAAACCCACATTTGCATGTTTTTTGCACTTGTATACAGCTCAGCAATCTCCTGCCTGTTGCCCTGCAGAGTTCTACAACAGCAGAGAGACTAAAGAGAGACTCTGGAGTGATTAAATGTTATTTTTCTGCATTTTCTTGCTGTCTTTAGCTAATTCCACCTAAAATGCTGATTTATTTTAGAGTTTCTGTGATTTCAAAATCTTGTTTCAGATACATATTGTACTTATTTTACTGCCTGCGATTTAACAAAGTCATTTTTGTGTTTAAATTACCTGTTTAACTGTTGTAGGCTACACTCAAGTGTGATACCCATTTCTGTGCATTTAAAGTGCTTTTATGATTGTATCTGCTTTATTTTCTGAAAAGAAACAAAAAAAAAATACTTGTTTTCCCGCCTTTCTAAGCTAGTATAGTCAAGTTCTCAGGTTAGTGCTGAATTCAGGGCTGTGTTACAAGTTTTTGTGTTTGCCCATACCTCACTTGGATAGAAGGAAGTTTCTCTGTTCATCTGTGAGAGAGGGGAGCTTTGAGCAGCCTATCTGTCCCTGGAGGAGTGGTTTCTGTCCAGAAATTAGTAGTTTATTTGCCATTTTGGGCTAATTTCTATCTCTTTCATTTCCCTGCTATAAAACCCACATTTATAAGGTTTTTGCACTTGTATACAGCTCAGCAAGCTCCTGCCTGCTGCCCTGCAGAGTTCTACAGCAGCAGGGAGACTAAAGAGAGACTTTGGAGTGATTAAGTATCATTTTCTGCATTGTCTTGCTGCCTTTAGCTAATTCCACCTAAAACGCAAACTTTTTAGAGTTTCTGTGATTTAAAAAGCTTGTTTCAGCTACATATTGTACTTATTTTACTGCCTGAATTTTAACAAAGTCATTTTTGTGTTTAAATTACCTGTTTAACTGTTGTAGGCTACACACTCAAGTGTGATAGCCATTTCTGTGCATTTAAAGTGTTTTTTTGATTGTATCTGGTTCATTTTCTGAAAAAAAAATTCCCACCTTTCTAAGCTAGTATAGTCCAGTTTTCAGGTTAGTGCTGAATTCAGGGCTGTGTTACAAGTTTCTGTGTTTGCCCATACCTTACTTGGATAAAAGGAAGTTTCTCTGTTCACCTGTGAGAGAGGGGAGCTTTGAGCAGCCTATCTGTCCCTGGAGGAGGGGTTTCTGCCCAGAAATTAGTAGTTTATTGGCCATTTTGGGCTAATTTCTATCTCTTTCATTTCCCTGCTATAAAACCCACATTTGCGAGTTTTTTGCACTTGTATACAGCTCAGCAAACTCCTGCCTGGTGCCCTGCAGAGATCAACAACAGCAGAGAGACTAAAGAGAGACTTCGGAGTGATTAAGTATCATTTTTCTGCATGTTCCTGCTGCCTTTAGCTAATTCCACCTAAAACACCGATTATTTAGAGTTTCTGTGATTTAAAAGTATTGTTTCAGCGACATATTCTACTTATTTTACTGCCTGAATGTTAACAATGTCATTTTTGTGTTTAAATTACCTGTTTAACTGTTGTAGGCTACACACTCAAGTGTGATAGCAATTTCTGTGCATTTAAAGTGTTTTTTTGATTGTATCTGCTTCATTTTCTGAAAAAAAAGTGTTCCTGCCTTTCTAAGCTAGTATAGTCCATTTTCCAGGTTAGTGCTGAATTCAGGGCTGTGTTACAAGTTTCTGCATTTGCCCTTCCCTTACTTGGATAGAAGGAAGTTTCTTTGGTCACCTGTGAGAGAGGGGAGTTTTCAGAAGCCTATCTGTCCCTGGGGGAGTGGTTTCTGCCCAGAAATTAGTAGTTTATTGGCCATTTTGGGGTAATTTCTATCTCTTTCATTTCCCTGCTTTAAAACCCGCAATTGCGAGGTTTTTGTGCTTGTATACAGCTCAGCAAGCTCCTGCCTGGTGCTCTACAGAGTTCTACAACAGCAGAGAGACTAAAGAGAGACTTTGGAGTGATTAAGTTTTTCTTGCTGCCTTTAGCTAATTCCACCTAAAACACTGATTTTTTAGAGTTTCTGTGATTTAAAAAGCTTGTTTCAACTACATATTGTACTTATTTTACTAGCTGCACTTTAACAAAGTCATTTTTGTGTTTAAATTACCTGTTTAACTGTTGTAGGCTACACACTTAAGTGTAATAGCCATTTCTGTGCATTTAAAGTGTTTTTTGATTGTATCTGCTTTATGTTTTGAAAAAACAAAAAACAAAAAAAAATACTTGTTTTCCTGACTTTCTAAGCTAGTATAGTCCAGTTTTCAGGTTAGTGCTGAATTCAGGGTTGTGTTACAAGTTTCTGTGTTTACCCATACCTTACTTGGATAAAAGAAAGTTTCTCTGTTCACCTGTGAGAGAGGGGAGCTTTGCGCAGCCTATCTGTCCCTCAAGGAGTGGTTTCTGTCCAGAAATTAGTAGTTTATTGGCCATTTTGGGCTAATTTCTATCTCTTTCATTTCCCTGCTATAAAACCCGCATTTGAGCGGTTTTGCTGATCGGGCAGTGCTGGTTAGCTAGGGTATAACTATTCTCAGCTCTACAAAGTCTACTCTTCAATTTTCCTGTTGGAACTAGACAAATGTTCAACTTAAGCACTCAAACCATTCGCTTCTCAGCCCAGCACTTGCTCTAAACTCATAGCAAGCACTAATAAACCTTAACACTAGACCCCCCTATACTGTAGAGAAGGACAAGGCTCTCTATTCAACCTTACCAACCAATCAGTAAAACAGTTCACTGTACCTATCCAGGCATGTTCAAAGAGCAGTTTCAGGCGTACTCTCTGGTCCAACTGGTGAATCTGGGCATTTTGATGCAGTGTTACAACTGCCTCATGTACACAGACAACCTTCTCCTCCTATCACCACACACTAATACATGCAAGCAATGCAATTATGCAGCCAAACTGGAGGCTAAGCTCTCTCAACCCAAGACTGGACCAGACAGTCAAGAGGAGAAGGGAGTTACTTGCATCACACCACCAGTCTCACATAGACCTATGAAACCAGCACAGGCAAAAAACACACAGAAATACATGAAAACATACTCGGAGGCTCTAAATAAAAATCTGCAAAAGCAACAGAGACCTCCAAAGCAGACACCCATGCAACCTCCACTCCCCAACACAAACCATGAAACACATACTTCATAAAACCAGTGTGCCATGCAATCATAGCCCTTAAGGCAAAATAACATACCCAACACACCAGTAATAGGTGACTCTATAATCAGATACACTGACGTCCCATTCACTAGGCTGAACAAGGGGAAGGTTACTGTTAGCTGTCTGTCGGGTGCCAGGATCTGCTACATAACACAAACACTCAGGTCACTTCAGAACAAGTACAAATATGACTCTGTCATTGTCAATGTTGGTGTGAATGACCTGAGCTGTACCTCCCTAGACTACATGAGAAGAGACATGGAAGAGCTCTCTGATCATGTAGCCCAGGCTGGTATGACCCTGACCTTGAGTAGCATCCTGCCCTCACCAAGAATGATACCACAGTATAAAGAAAAAATTATCAATTTCAACAATTGGCTAAGCTTTTGGTGTCATTCAAAGGGGATCCAGTGTCTGTCAGCCTGGGATGACATGCTCAACAAGCCACGCTATCACCCTTAGGCTTTTGAATACTGGCCAAGGCTTTTGCTACCCCCATAGTGCTATTTTTTGGCAAGGCTAAAAAGACAAACCCACCGCCGTAAATAGTACAAGTAAAAAAAAAACTGAGGGCAATGCTGCTCAATGCCAGAAGTCTAAACCACAAAATGCACACACTCGAGGCACTCCTCAGTATGGAGAAAATCGATATATGTGCAGTAACAGAAACCTGGTTTAAGGTTCCAGAGAGCACCCCAGCACTACCAGGGTACAACTCATACCATACATTTTGGCCACAAAACCCGGACTGAAATACAAAAGACGGGGGCGTATCCATATTCATCAAGGATGCCCACACCTCCAGGTTAGTAGCACAGCACGATGCTTCAGAGATCATTCACGTGCAACTAACAATGGGCAAAACTGCAATTCAAATTGTAGCTTGCTACAGATTACCCACCATGTCCCAGGACCCCCATTCTGCATTTCTGGAAACACTGAAAAGCATAAGGGTCCTACCAAACACCCTGACATTGGGTGATTTCAATTACCCAAACATTAACTGGGAAAACTACTCAAGTACTAACTCCCTTGTCCAACATTTCCTAGAATTTATAAATTCAAATGCCCTGGATCAACTGGTCAACACCCCCACCAGAGGTGACAACATATTGGACTTGGTCATCACCAACATGGGCGACCAGTGTTCCACACTGGAGGTCAACCACTCGCTGGTTAGATCTGACCATAAATTAATCACTCTGGATATCCACATTCCGCCCCCAGCTCCTGTCAAAGAAACCATCATGAAAAACTTTTCAAAAGCAAACTTCACATTACTTAAGACCAAGGTGGAAAGTTTCAAAGCCTCCATGCTAAAGGACAATGCTCCCCCAGCTGCAAAGTCCTTTACTAATGCACTCTACGGGCACCTACAAGAATGCATGCATTGTGCTATCCCAAGTAAAACCAAGACTCACTCCTCCAAGAAAAGGAAACCAGTCTGGTGGACCCCTGCCATAAACTAGCTATACAATAGAAGGAGGAAACTAGTACAAAAAAAGAGTAAAATCCCAAGAAGGTAAGACATCCCTGATCAGTAACAGCAAGAAACTACAATCCCTCATAAAACCATCCAAGGCTAGTTTCGAAAGAAAAATTGCCAAGGACTCCAAAGATAATCACAGGGCATTCTTTAGCTATGTCAAGAATCTAAGTGGCAATTCTTAGATCTGCTCGGAGTTACTGCAGAATGGCCCAAAATACACTGAGCCAACCGATATCGCCAACATCCTGGCAGACAGGTTCAGTGCAAACTTCACCCCCCTCTCACCCCCAAAACGGCCCATAACCATACCAGAAGAATGTAGTGCCCCTGAAATCACAGACACACAGGTTAAAACAGCCCTCTCCAAAGCCAAAAACACAGCATCAATTGGACTGGACGGTATAACAGGCTGCGTCCTACACTAGCTCAAAGATGTACTAAACCCTCACCTAAACACACTGTTCAAACTCAGCCTCACCACTGGCTACATACCCATAGAGTGGCATACAGCAATGGTTATTCCACTCCACAACGGTGGAGCCACAACAGACCCCAGGAACTATCACCCTATAAGCTTGACTAGCTTGGTCTGCAAGGCTATGGAGCGCATCATCATGGATCTCATTAACAGAGACATTGGGGACCTCCAAACACTGGACACTACCCAGTTCAGCTTTGTTATGGGCAGATCATGCCTCCTAAACCTGCTGGACTTCTTTGAGACAGTTACCAAGGCTATAGATGAGAGAAAGGTGGTCCACACAGCAGACCTAGACCTCACAAAGGCATTCAACACCATTCCCCATTCTGGTATTATAGACAAGCTCACCAGCCTGAGCATAAACACCTACATCATGAGATGTGATGCCAACTGGCTCATGGACAGAGCCCACATGGTAAGAGTTGCGGGAGCTAGGTCTGACTCTAAACCGGTTACAAGTGGCATTCCCCAGGGCTCAATCCTAGGACCCCTCCTGTTTGGCATATACTTCTCAGAGGTACAGGCAAGCACAGGAGGTCTATGGCTGACCAAGTTTACAGACAACTGCAAACTAGGGGCTATAATTGACTCTCTGGCTGACACAGACATCCTCCAAAAGGGTCTCACTGAGACAGATACCTGGTGTCAAAACCATGGCCTGAAGCTAAATGCCAAAAAGTGCATAGTCACCCCCTTTGGAAAAAACAAAGTACACACAAACTACCACATAGGTGGTAGCCCCTTAAATACAGAAGATGTAATAAGGGATCTGGGGACCCAAGTAGATAGTAATCTCTCCTTTGGTAATCACATTGCCAAAGTGGTTAGAAAATCTTTCTATGTGGCCCACCTAATCACAAAAGGGTGTGCATCCAAATCAAAAGAGGTCATTGTGCCCCTCTACACATCACTCATCAGATCCATCATAGAGTGCAATGTCCCATTTGGGATGTACTTTACAAGACACCTGCAACAGCTGGAAAGACTACAGAAGTACCTCACCAAGAGGATCGCTGGCCTCAAACAGATGCCCTATGCAGCTCGACTGAAGAAACTCCAGCTGTACTCAGTTGCATACCACCTACTCAGAGGTGATCTATACCTGATATACAAGGCCTTATCCAACCCAGAATTGATGGATGTGCTCCACCTAAAGAAAACCATATCCCCTCGAGCCACATGCTCTCAGGAGCTAAACCTCACCAGAACAGTAAATAGGATGTGCTGGAGGGATAGATTCCTGTCCCAGAGACTTCCCATGCTCTGGAACAAGATTCCAATCTACATTAGGCAGAGCTCCTCGCTAACACTCTTCAAGAGAAACCTTGATGAGTGGATGGGAAATAGAAAGTTTACCCTGGGGATCACTTCAATGGCTCTGCTGGACAGAGGCACAGGGAACTAATCTAAGGGGGCGGCAAAAGCCAACACAATTCCGGCTAGGCTTATAAATGCCTTCAGGCAGATAGCCTAGTACCTACCTATGAACCTATGAACTGTGTGACTTTGAGCAAGTCACTTAACCAGACGTTGTCACTTGGTTGCCCTGAAAAAGAAGTGTGTGACCAGTGGGCCTAACTGGTTACCTAATGATTATTATTAATATTATTACGTCACCTTTCTTAATTAATACTGGAAGAGAGAGAGAGAGACATAGCCAAAACTAAAACCAAGACAGTATGATATCAGAATCATTCTTTTCTTCATAAAAACTCAGACTGAGAAATTCATTGTCCAAACTGTCCAAGTAAACAGTGTCTGTTTATATCTAGAGTTACAGAAAAAAAGCAACAACTGGGTTTTCACAATGAACAACAGTATTTTGGTATGCACGTGAGGTTGTTAAGCTAGGCAAATGGTTATGAGCTATCTAAATATTCCCCCAAATTACGTGATCATGAATGCATATCAATGCCATTTTTTTTTAAATAACATAAATGAAGTTTCCTGAAAAATCGCATAACATAGGATTATAGCACCATAGGAAGTTACTAGGCTATTGACCCTGAGGCCCTTATAAGCCTAGTCAAGAGTTTATCCCATGCATAGACAAATCAGCACCCGATGCCCCTGTCCAGCAGGGACAGGGGTGGAATCCCAGGGATGTATTTTCTATTTCCCATCCAGTTATCCAGGTTGCACTTAAAAAGGGGTAAAGAGGTACTCTGCTTGACGTGGAGAGGGAGTCTATTCCATAGATGGGGAGTATCTATGATACAAATCTGTCCCGCCAACAAGTCCTCTTGATGTCACAAACCAGGTTGAGGCCACGTGTGCGGGTTACTTGAGTGGAGCTTGACTTGTGGATATGCAACAGTCCCATTAAGGCGGGGTCGAAGATCACCTTGTATGCTAGACAAAGGTCGGTTTTCAAGGCCCTGGATTCTCTAGCAAAAAGGAGAGATCACTTGGAGCAACTGCAGAATCAAAGGAAGGACATTTGTCCAGAACAAAAAGTGTGTCATGAATTAACTGAAAGTCTGCTAATTACCATTTCATTCATTCATCTGTTCTGGACTTGATATAATTCCTGGTTTGAGTATACCTTACAGAGCATTAGCAGGAGAGGTAGTTACAAGTATAATGTTTCAAACTGTTGCAGCATTTTTGTTTCTGATAGAATCCCGTGGACTATCCTTGAAAGAAACATGTACTGGAACTAACAGATGAAACATGACTACTCCTAGCTGCATATTTTTCTTTCTGATTTATGCTTATGATGCTGTTGAATTCTTCATTACAATGAAAAAAACTCTATGTATCTCCGCAGCTTACTTTGTATTTTGTTCACGGAGAGCCAATCATTTTCTGATCAAATTTTGCATTCTTTTTCTTTCGTTTTTTTTTTCTTTTTGCAGTCTGTCTTGCTGTAGCATATCCCTGGAGTTACAGCTGCCAGTAAGATCTGTGTAAATTCTATATTGCACTTAAAAATCCAATAATAGTATAGGTGCATTGCACTTCTTAGCAAGATTCAGATCATTCTTTAGTTTGGATATTAGTATTTTCTGAACATTTCCTTCTGTTTATCGTATTTTCATTTTTTTCTTCGAGTTCTGTATGGTTTACCAACATATTTAAAAATAAAATATTTTACATTATTTTAAGTGAAGAATTTATTATTTAACTTTTGAATGCTTGTGGCGGATGTTTTATAGCTTTGTAGGTTCAAACGTTTTTACTATGCTTACAGCCAAGGTGGCCATCGGGAAGCTTAGCCACATCATTCAGTACAAGTGGGAGACTAACACTGTTCCATATATATTAGCTGATGCTTTTATGCTTTTTACTGGTACATACAGTTGTGTGGTATCAATCAGATGAAGATGGACTGCTCATAGTCAATTGCTACTATTTAAATATTTAAAAGTTGACTTATTTTAAGGGTAGACAGTGATATTTATTTTCGTTAGTTTTGACTAATGTGTGGCAGAATTAAACTTGAGGAAGCAGGGCACTGGTGCTGAAAAGTTATCATTTACTGCCAGCACCATAGTCTGGAAAATATTGTGTGATTATGTGTAAAAAAAATAATTTTGCTCAAGTTTTTATTGGCATTGTGCTCATTCCAAGGTATATGAAGTCATTTGGAGCCTTTGATCATCATTCTCATCTGTAGCTCTACAGTGTAAATATGATTTAGATATGATAGGTATTGGCCATTACCCAAGACAACAGTGCATTCTTACCATACACCCTTTACATATTAATGGGGACCAGTTTCCATTAATAACCCCATTGTTATTGCTTTTCAATATTGATAGCAGTGGTGTGGTATGGAAGTTAGAATTATCAGACTTTGTAAGAACAACAGTCAGTTTATCTTAGATATATATATATATATATATATATATATGTATATATATATATATATGTATATATATATATATATAATAGAATGTTTATCCTCTTGTCAGGTTAAGCCTACTGTGTCTACCTACCATGAAAAAAATAAATACTGTATATGGTTGTGGGAAAAAATAAGCAAATGTGAAACACTGACATTTCAAGACACTCTGGTCATACCAGTGATACCTTCCTCAAGGTAAATACACATCACTGCAATATAAAGCACCTTACCATTTTACAATCAATAGCATATGTTATTCTATGTTACTACCTACCATGAAAAAAAATAAATACTGTACATGGTTGTGGGAAAAAATAAGCAAATGTGAAACACCTACATTTCAAGACACTCTGGTCATACCAGTAATACCTTCCTCAAGGTAAATCCACATCACTGCAATATAAAGCACCTTACCATTTTATAATCAATAACATGTGTTATTCTATGTTATGTTCTAAACATAAAAAAATCTAGTACACTGTGTACCTGTTCTCAGTAACTTCGAACTTCCAGCACAAAAGGTAGTGTTACATACAACAATGAAAATGAATGAAGTATTAAACCTATTAAAACCACCATCCTATTCCCATCCAAATGTAATACATCCTTCAGACCTAATTTATATACATTCACTATTTTATCTCCTCCTCCTTAATTTAAATACATTCATAATCAACTGCCCTATAGACAATAGGTGAAGTGCTTTAGCTGTGGTGCATTTCACCTAAGTCTCATCTACTATATCAAGTCTATTTAACAACCATTCTTTATAATGCTTCATTCTTAGCAAATTGTAATATATTCTAAAATGTCTTCCATATAAACAACATCTGAAAATCTGATCTGCTCAAAACCAAGTTGCACAACCATACATTTCTTCATACATTTCATACCTCTCTCTTATTCCAGTGTTGCCTTCTAATTCCTGAACTGATTGATTAAACATGAAGTAAAAGTTGGTAAATATCAGCATTAAGACTTGCCAGGTGAAACCCAGCAAAATCACAAGAGATTATGCAGTTAAATCATTCAAAAAAGCCTGGTATAGATAGTGTGATGCATAAGTGTATAACATCACCTTTTGGCATGAAATTATATACATGATGGACAGGGTCTGTGGTATCCCAATCTCAACCATTGCTGCCAATTATATATCATAGCACATGTTTTAAAACTTGTACCTCTGATTGGGGTTAACAGCATAACATAAAGTGACATTCCTGCCGTGGATTATAGCTAAGACCCGCCAAACCCAAATAAATTTTAAACTGTCAGATACACAAAGATAACCACTGGTTTAACAGGGTTTCATTCACTTCAAACTGACCTTGTGCCTTCCAGTGCAGTTCTGACAACAGTAATTGAAACTTGTCCAAGAATATTTTGCACGTACAGACATAGACTGACAGACACACACACACGCACACACGCACACACACACGCACACACACACACACACACACACACACACACACACACACACACACACACACACACACACACACATATACATAAAGTATTTTTTACAGGAGGTGTTACTGATACATCTCTAGTACCAACATCCCCTTCTTTGCATTTAGGTTAATGTTGACATATGCTAAATAGACCATACTAGCTAATTCCACTTGTTTTAGTTTAACAAAGGGTGGGTTTGGCATAATGGTTAAGGTTTTTACTTTATAGAAACAAAGTACAGGGTTTGACTCTGATCTTGGGTTATTGGCTAGGCTTAATATGGCCTTTCAAGGCAGTTAGGCTAGTATGCACCTATGAATCTACGAACCTATAGCTTCTTCAGATATATAACAAAGGGAATAAACTGCAGTAGAATACTTCCCTCAATAAAAACTAAAAAGCTGGTTCTGGGCCTGCATCACCATGCAACTAAACTGACAAAATAAGGAAAACATTGCATGAGATGAAGTCTGTCACAAAATGGTAACAAAACATGCTGAAGCAAAATATATACTGCCTCTATAATTGCACAAAAGTGAAGAAACAGCAGATGCCCAATCCTCCTCCTATATCATCTCACATATCTGAAAGCTGCTACTTCTCTGCTTTTGCATACATTTCCCTACCTATCTGCGCCACATAAAATAAAAAGTCAACAATTTCATGAACTCTAATAATACTCTGACTTAGAAATGGAGTCCATTCCTATCATGGTTTTAGAAATTTAAAACATTTGGAGAAATTTAAAAAAGGGCAAAACAAAAATGCATTTTATTATAAAGGTAGTTGATCTGTCATACACTAATAATGTTTAGATACTGCATGTCAATTCCTTGATCTTGACTCCTTCCTCATCTTGACTTAGTATCTTTGTGGAGTTTGAATGGTTTTGTGGGGTTTGTAGCTTCTAGGTTCTTTAGTATTTTATCATCTCTTAAAAACTTGCTGGATGATTGACAGTTTAAAAGCTGTCCAAGTATATTGTATTTACCTTTGCTGTTGAGGTATGCTTAGTGGTTGAAAAAATCCATAAAAGGCTCATCCTATTGCCAAGTTATGACATACTTTACATTTTATAAAGAGGAAGTTTATGAATACGCCAGGAGATCATGTTTTGGCATTACTGCTCTTAAAATCAGTTATTAGCATAGTTCAAGGCTAGAACTTTTTACTGCATCCAGTAGTTATATTTTCAGTATCTGTTTTGTAAAAACAACTTGTAAATTTCTTTATTTATATACACACACATGTATGCACGCACGCACACACACACACACACACACACACACACACACACACACACACATATATATATATATATATATATATATATATATATATATATATATATATATATATATATATATATATACTATAAATGTAGAATCCAAAAATGACGAAGCGTGGTGCTGGAATAAATGTGTATACCAATCCAAACAAAGATGAAGTGCCTACAAAATCCAGCCAAAGCACTTCTATACATCCAAGGCTAAGCTCATTACCAACCACTTGTCGGAATAAAGATGGAAATAGTGGCTGCAACAGTCTTTCTTGACCAACCTCAGTGTACCTTTGCTTAGGCTGTAGTCCACTATCAAACCAAGAATACTAGAGACAAACACCATTCGGTTCCTTAAACTCTGTTATACCATATAAACTGTTAAGCATCAGTAAAAGAAAAACCATTCGTTCAACCTTCTTTATTCATGTGCAATACAGAGCCGCTTCATCAGACAAACAACAAATGCTCTGTAAGAGCACCAATTTTAATATACATAGAAGGAAGTCACTCCTACTAACTTCCTGGTATGCTGTGCTAAAGCATTTAAAGTGACAGTGCAATAATAAAATCAAATAATAATATAAAATCAAATAATTCATAATAGCAATGTTACAAATACAAATAAAACTCTGAAAAACTTCATTTTAACAACACATAACATCATTATTACAAAGCCAACGTGTTGTACAGATCACACTTAGATTAAAACTTCTTGCGAATAAGATACTCAAGCTAACAAGATGTCTAAGCGACATAACACATTGAAATAGCTCTTCTCATATACAAAAAGGTCAAATTCGAGTAATGTACATAACACATACAAAAAAGCAACGTCCATATTGGCGACAGAACCAGCTACATGTTCAAAATGCTGATATAAGACCAATGTGGTGTAAGGGGGGGGGGGGAGGGGGGGGGGAACAAAATGAAATGCTATGATAAACAATCACTCTATGAAGTAAATGTATCTGGGTTGGACAATGAGCATCTGCTAATATATCTGGATCTATAACAAATGTAGGATGTTAAGGATAAGGGACCATTGCTATTGCCTAGCTAGAAAACAAGAATGTAGTGCTCTATCGAAGCACACCATGAGGGAAGGAGCAACACACACCTTTTTATTTCAAGTGCTCCAAGTTGTGATACCTAATCCTAGACTAGGCAATATAGTCAACCTCACTGAACAAGCGGAGCTAAAGTGGATATGCAGGCTGGCGGCCCATAGGGAGAAAGGCCTGAATGAAGTTCTGTCCATTAAACCGCAGTTGAAGGCCAGACCTTTGAGATGATCTAGATGACCTTATTTTCTGTTGTCTCATATTCTCCATTTGTACTTTGATAAATTGACTACATAATATTTAGGCTTCTAGGTTATACTATGGCTTCCACATATACATCACTTGGTATTGTTGGTTCATGAATTGTATCCACAGTAGGCCAGTTCTGTATATTTTATGCTGAATAGGATATGTCAACATTCTCATTTGTCATACCTAGTTTGGTTAAATGTTGTAAGACCCAGTCAAGTATATTCATTTAGGTTGTTTTGTGGATTTGCTAACAGATTTTATACACACAGATTATAGTTATTCAATATGCATTTTAAACAATTTTTGGTTTTTTATATCATTTTCAGTTTGCATACATGGTTTTAATCATTGAATTTATCCTTAACATCCTACATTTGTTATAGATCCAGATATATTAGCAGATGCTCATTGTCCAACCCAGATACATTTACTTCATAGAGTGATTGTTTATCATAGCATTTCATTTTGTTCCCCTTACACCACATTGGTCTTATATCAGCATTTTGAACATGTAGCTGGTTCTGTATATGGACGTTGCTTTTTGTATGTGTTATGTACATTATTTGACCTTTTGGATTTGTATATGAGAAGAGCTATTTCAATGTGTTATGTCGCAGACATCTTGTTAGCTTGAGTATCTTATTAAGAAGTTTTAATCTAAGTGTGATCTGTACAACACGTTGGCTTTGTAATAATGATGTTATGTGTTGTTAAAATGAAGTTTTTCAGAGTTTTATTTGTATTTGTAACATTGCTATTATGAATTATTTGATTTTATATTATTATTTGATTTTATTATTGCACTGTCACTTTAAATGAAATTGGTGCTCTTACAGAGCATTTGTTGTTTGTCTGATGAAGCGGCTCTGTATTCATGAATAAAGAAGGTTGAACCGAATGGTTTTCTTTTACTGATGCTGGATTTGTGTAAGGAAGCAGCCTGCTAACAGTTTATATGGTATAACAGAGTTTAAGGAACCGAATGGTGTTTGTCTCAAGTATTCTTGGTTTGATAGTGGACTACAGTGAGGTTGGTCAAGAAAGACTGTTGCAGCCACTATTTCCATCTTTATTGCACTTCATCTTTGTTTGGATTGGTATACACATTTATTCCTTGGAACGCGCACTACCACGGCTCGTCATTTTTTGGATTCTACATAAATTTGGGATTTGGTGGTTTCTACTATATACTATAAATGGTTGAACATTCACAAAACCAACCAGAGAAAAAGCTACTACATAACATTGAATCACGTTCCATCAAAACACCAGACTGGGCTTCAGCTTGGGTCTTGCGCAGGCACAAGACCTGTCCTTCTTTCAAAACATGACCCACAATCACCAGAAAATGGGGCAGAAGCCCTGTCTTTCTTGCAGATGCAATCAACAAAACAAACTTTCAATAAAACAATGCTGACTATTTGCTGGTGGATAATCTGCATGTCTGATAAAACTAAATGTAACCATATATGTATATACAAGGCCATATTTAGCAATTTAGACCATTTTGGTGGGACAGCAGCTAACTTCAGTGTCTAGAACCCCTATCCCCAACTTCAACCCCATCTGCCTGCTAGCTTCCAGCATTTAAAGTTATTTCCTCTTAGATATCAGGAATATATAATTCTACTGTGCATTGTATATTCAAAACAAAAAAATAACTTTTTTATTAGCTTATATTTTCCAAAACAATATTAAAATTAAAGGAAAACTAGTAAACTATCTTGGTAAGTTCAGTTTCCCACACGCACCACTGTGTTTGGGAAGTACTGCAGACAGCATGAAAAAGACCAGGATACTCTGATATTAGTTCATTTTAAAGATAGGACAAAGTAAAAATCTTCTGATTCATCAAAGTCCCAAACTCTCACCTCCCATGCCCAGTGACTTCATATACTAGGAAATGCGATATAAATGAGTCAGTGAGGATGGGCTTGATGGTTATGGGGCGACAGATATGAGAGATCCAAAAAGGCTTTTAGCATTTTCTAAATTCCATTATATATTCTCATCTCATATTATCTCTTTTTTCCTTCATGGACTTCCAATCACCTCCCACACCTTCTCTAAATTGTCGCACTCTAATGATGATGATGATGATGATAATAATAAAATATCTCAGGCCTTTCTTTAGAGATGTCATTGTTCCTACCCAACACCACTTATTACTATTTATGAAATTGTATTCTGATTTAATTACTTTATAAACTGGATAAGTGGATTAATCCCTGCAGATCATATCTTAGGCCACAAGGGCAGCAGTAATGATTATATGCAGGGGTACTTTAGAGTTACCACTAATTAAAATGGTTTGGCAGGTGAAAGAAAAGTAGAATGCCTTAAGAAAACCAATATAGATATGGGGGAAACCCTCAAAATGTGTTTAGCCTTCTGTTGTACAAATCCCCAAAACTCCTCCCCCATGTACTACACCCATTTTCTAAGTTTCTGCCTGTTCTACCCTCCCTCCATCCCCTTTGTATGTAACTTTAAAACTATAACATCTGTGCAGTACATTTATGAGTTAAACTGTTTCTGTTACTTTTATTCCACTTTTAGCCAAGTAGAGTCATTTTTCTATCCACCTCTGCCACTGTCCACTCAATGCACAAACACACACACACACACACACACACACACACACACACACACACACACACACACCTTGTGCTTCATTTCTTTGGGTATTTTTCTCCTGTCTGCAGGTGCAACAAGTATTTCTCTCCCATATAGTTGAACTGGTAAAATTCTATCACATGTCTTGGAAAAGAGGAGCTTCTTCACAGCACAGTGTCTGTACATTTTTACTTGATTTTATTTTTTAATGTGTTTACTAATGTTTGTTTTCCTATTAGCTGAATAAGCAATGCATGAAAGACCCAGCCAGCTAGAATCTCCACTGTGAAACACCTTAAACCACCTGTAGTGTAGGTCCATGGGATATATACAAATGTCAGTATCTTCAGCTATATGGCTTTGGAATGTGCATGGCTTTTTAGATTTTATGAGTACAATCAGGCCAATAAAGTCCATCCACATTATTTGTAGTAATGAAATGCCCCAGCCTTTTTTATTGACCTTATCAGTACAGCATAAGTGGATTGCTCAACTATACTTCTAAAATACAGGGTTAAAATCCAAGCCTAATGTCTGTAAGCCATTCAGTGAACTGCAAGAAAGACCAAGCCAAGCTAGAGTCTTCACTGTGTAATACCTTAAACATGTTGTAGTATAGGCCTATGGGATATATGCAAATGACCCCAACTCTATACCAGTATGTTCAGCTACATGGCTTCTGAATGCCCATTACTTTGTACTTTATACTTTTTAAGTCTTTATGGGTACACTCAGTTCAATAAAGTTTTACTGTATTTATTATGGTTGATCTTAATAGATATGTATGTTATATGGATTTTTGTGACTACAGCATTATATGTTGATTGTTTTTAATAATTTGATCTGTTTTTATATGCAGTGTATTGCATATTTTTCATGCACAATATTGTGATGAATCTGTGGGTTATTTTACTACAACTGATTTTATTAATATGCTAGCTTAAGAAAACAATGCTACTGTCTTTTTAAAAAGTTAATTGTCTTTAACTGATGCCACTATTAAACTCTGTAAGGTTTATTCACTTGTTATCTGATGAAGGGGTTGGTTCCCTGAAAGTGCTTACTATCTCAATAAACTACGTTGCTGTGGTACAGCTGGTGTTTCTTCTCTTCGTTTGACACTCAGTTCAATAAAGCCACCCCCCCTCAGATGTAGACATGCCATGTTTTTGAGTTTTTCTGACCTCATCAATAAAGCATAAGGAATTGTTTGGCTATACTTTAGAAACACAAAGCTAACCCAAGCCTGATTTTTTTTATGTGTAGATTTATACACACACGTGCACAAACACACACACACACACACACACACACACACACACACACACACACACACGTGAGAAAGAGAGTGAGAAAGAATTGCAATCGTTTCCACTGACTGCATTAACTGATTTGTCAAATTCTGCTATTGTTGACTCCCTGTAATCAGCTAGACCTTCTGTTTTGAAATTTATCTTTTGTTGTGATTGTGCAACCAGGGGATTAGTATATATAAGTAAGAGGATGCAAAGATAGAGCCTTACATTTAGAGTTTGGAGGCAAAAACCTTTAAGTAAAACATCTGTGCTTCATTTGTGTGTGTGTGTGTGTGTGTGTGTGTGTGTGTGTGTGTGTGTGTGTGTGTGTGTGTGTGTGTGTGTGTGTGTACAACTGTACGTAGAGATTTTTCTGGTATATTTTTAATAGTTTGTGTAGTTTAGTGTGATGTGTTTGTGTTTATGTTGTTTTTGTTGTGGTGTGATAGTTGTTCAACTGTGTTTTGCTCATTGTAAAAGGAAGTTTATGTTTCTTTGAGATGGGTTTTGTTCTCTTATTAGGGACTTGCAGTGGGTTTGAGGATCAATGCTTTTTTTCAGTGAGTTGCCTGATGATGAGTTTTGTGTTCAGCAGTTCTGAATACAAAATATATACACACACACGCACACACACACACATATATATATAATATATATATATATATATATATATATATGTTTGTGTGTGTGTGTGTGTGTGTGTGTGTGTGTGTGTGTGTGTGTGTGTGTGTGTGTAGACATATGTATATACACACACACATATGGATTATTTGAATATTTTGCAACTAGTGTATTGTACTCTGATATAACTTACTTAATTTGACAAAAATCTTCACTCAAAGGGTACAGCATTAAATGCTGCAAATATTAGTGTTGTTTAAGAGTTGAATCCTCCTGCAGCTACACACTGGGGTTTCATCGACACACAAGTTTAACATAGTTATACAAACTCTAAGAAATAGCAACCTTAAGGAAGGGGGCCTATTCAAATATTTCTTCTTCTTCCCCAAAGATATATGAAACTTGAATTAGGATAATTTAGTGCAGGCGGCATGATTGGAGAAGCATGCCACATGGGGAGACAAGGAGGTTTGCCCCCCCAAAAAGACATCATTTTATTGCTGTTTTGGATGCCATTGATAATGACAAACGTATAACAACTGGACTTTTTGGTATTGAGTTTGTTGAGCTGGAACTCATCAGACTAATTTATGATAAATTCAAGTAAATCCAGTATATATACTGCAGTCTAAGACATATGAATATATATTATGGAGATGTTGACCTGTGTTAGACTGCCCATAATAAAAGCATCAGCATAAGAACTGATGAATATACATGTGTAGATAATTTCTCTTTAAACATTTTTTCCCTCCCTGAAGCTGACCACTGCCTGCCACCAGCTCTTCTCTTTCACCAGGTCTACCAGACCTGTCTTAGCTTCCTGTAGGCTCAATCTGACCCACATCTAGGGCAGGTGAGGAGATTAAGAGCACTTCTACAGCATCATGCTACTCTGGAGGAGTGTGCCCTAGCCCCCCCCACCTCCACCCTGCAGCAGCCACCTTGCAAGTTCCACAGTTGCTGCCTGCAGGAGGTGCACGTGTGCTTTCTTGCATGTGCCACCTCTCAACCAAATGGCATAATGTTTGTAGCATAGGCCTCTTGAGGTTCTTAATGCTGCTATTGCAGGAAGCCTAGTGACCCTTCGCTCCCCCAAGACAGTTAAGCTGAAATTGGATACTGCCTCCCATCCTCCTCATTGATGATTCCAGTGCCTGTGCACCAGGTTGAACATGGATCTAATAGGACATAGTA
Organism: Protopterus annectens; assembly: GCF_019279795.1. Classification (NCBI taxonomy): domain Eukaryota; kingdom Metazoa; phylum Chordata; order Ceratodontiformes; family Protopteridae; genus Protopterus; species Protopterus annectens. The sequence continues at coordinate 1,867,017,976 of NC_056731.1, read as the reverse complement.
AGGGCTTTAACCCTCTGCCACAGGGCCAGATAGTTCCCTTTCTGAATTATAATTTTTATAGCAGACTGACAAAATATTTTGATTGCATTGCGTCTTCCAAAGTTATCTGAATATAGATACAGAAGAAATATAAATGCAGCACACTGCAGCCGAATTAAAACTTCAGATTAGCAACAGGAAACGTCAGTGTTCATAAAGTCTTGTGAAGCTTTAGCATTCTGTTTTCATAATATGTATGGAAGGAAATAGATTAATATAGGAAGGTAAACATTAAAATACCATGTTTTACTTTGACCCAGACTTCCTATGTTTAAGCAAGGCATTTAAGAACATTTTTCAGTAGACCAAATTGCATGCTTTTATCATAAGTAATTTACAAAGATGCAGTCCAGCTCTGACACATAGCTCATCTTGCTGTTGACTTCAGATTAACATAACCACAGGGTTAAACCAAATATTTTTACATTGGTCTGAGAGTCTGGAAATATCTTTAGGGCAGTAAGATTCCAAAGTACAATATTAGTGAGATCTATCATGAACTTTAAATGCAGATTACTAACAGCCAGAACGTAAATAAGATATTTCAATAAACAATTGTTTTAGAATGAGCGAGACAATGACATGTGAGGTTGGAGGTAATGATGAATAAATTCTTCTCAATGTTTAGGTACAAGTCCTTTAGGAAAGACATAAAAACATTGTTTTACATAACTGAAATCTGCTTGCTATTACGTCATGCTATTTTTTTATGTACAGGTGGTACAAAGATTGTGCAGCTCCCCAGGTTCTCCTGCAAAGCATTATTACAATATTAGCCTTTAGACAAGGCTTGATGGAGCATGTTACGTAACAACATGATTTGGTACAACCGTAAGAACTTTGGAATTTTTTTGA
>NC_056731.1:1866982082-1867009582 GCF_019279795.1 Protopterus annectens | reverse complement strand
ACTCACAACACACACTTACACACAGCAATACCCCTCACAACTGCACTTACACATACATACTTACCTACTGCAGAACACCAAAAGTGCTAAATCAAACTCCCGTAATATCGGGATTTTGAATTTTGTGCTTTTCGGTGTTCTGCGGTTTCGTGATTCTGGTCTTGATCTTCTGGGTTTCAGTGTTGTGGTCTTTTGGTTATTTAAAGTAGACCCATATATATATATATATATATATATATATATGGGTCTAGGACACATGCTCGACTAGCATATGTCCAAATCACAAAACATCGAACACACATACACGAAAGCGCTTAACATCGAAAAGCACTTCCGTGTATGTGTAGTTCAAAAAATAAAATCTACATTTATGCAGGGGGAATTTGCCCCAGCTGCACCCACAACACCCCCCCCTACTTTATTATTCTCACTCCGAGATTGCACTACAGTGTGGAAAAGAGAATATTCCCTTACCTGCACTGTAGCCCGATCAATGAAAAAGGCACACATACATGGAAGCGCTTGTCGATGTTAAGCGCTTTCGTGTATGTGTGTTCGATGTTTTGTGATTTGGACATATGCTAGTCGAGCATGTGTCCGGATCCCATATATATATATATATATATATATATATATATATATATATATATGTACACATATACAGTAAGATTATTTTTGAAGGACATTAATGACTGACTTACATTGCTTTCAGTGTTTTTTGTTTCACTTTTTGCAACTGTAGCGTGAACATGAAATTTGTATGCTTAAGTTAGGGGGGCATTGAGATGTAAAGTCCATCTTATGAGGGGGTGCATGGGGGGGTTGTTCCTTGTAAAAATATTTTATATGCTTTTTTTTAATGTTTTTCACATTATATTCTTCAGTTTTGAAAAATCATTAAAACATAACACACTGCTGTGTATCTTGAATGAACACAGGAAAACCAGTTTGTGTTTTAACCCCATTTGAAAGTTAACCTTATCTTTAATTTGTTAAACAATACCTTAGCACTTGTACATTTCTAAGTAAAAACAAATAAACATAAATAAATGAATAATTAATCAATTACAATTAATAAAAATGCAGTCCAACTGTGGTAGAAAGTAAAACTGTTCAGTGGGACTTTTGTTGTTAGGTCAAATAAGTAAGTATTTAGGGAGCTGTTTAAACAAATCAAGGTAGAACACTCTTGAAGTCACCAAGGTAAACATTTCAAATATAAAGCATTGCATAGATAAAAGAACAAACAATATATGTTTCCAGCCATACCTGATAAACATCCATACTTCCTGGATGGCAGAATGCAACATGAAGTGGACAGAGCAATCAACTCATTCAGATAAGAAGGACCCAAATTATGGAGGGACAGCTAAACCAACACCAAGATTTGGAATTTTAACTGGAATCAAACTAGGACAGAGCAATACACTCTTTCAGATAAGTGGGACCCAAAACATGGAGGGACAACTAAACCAACAGCAAGACTTGGAATTTTAAGTGGAATCGGACTCGGAGATGCTGGAGCCTAGACACCACAGGCGAAACACATCAGTAATTAGACGTACCCATAGATGCCATGCTATCAGGTTGGACACTAACTGCATCAATTCAGCCTCAGTGTCAGGAAGCCTGAGATATAGGGTATTATAGGAGGAGAGTGAGGCATGTGAATCACAGGTACGTGTGATGGTCTTCAGATGGAAACGATGAATTCAGCATAACTGACACCGACTCCCTAAATGTAAGTCAGTCTTACACCCAAATTGTGCACCTTTGACTGAAACACAGGCTTATTTCAGCCATTTAGAAAGAAAACTGGCAGCAGTAGAAAGAGAATCCCTTGACATGGCTTGTACACCCACAGCTACAGACTTAGGCCTCGGAAATGTTAATCAATGATTAGAAAAACAGTGATAAATAGCTTCCAAATCCTTCACTTGGAAATTCACATTCATAGGCTCATAGGTGCTTACTAGGCTAGTGATCTGTGAGGATCTTAAAATAACTAGACTTATATTCCTATGGTAGATTTTACCCTTTATATTTTGATTATTAATAACCCTGAGGTGTGCAGAACAAGGACATGTTGGGACATTTACTTATTGAAGGACATAAATGCTAAACTAGGAGTGAATTTGTGGTTTCCTATCCATTTGTGTCCAAATTACATTTAAAAAAAGTAAGAGAAGCATTTTGTTTACGAAAACAATTCCATAGGTAGCTATTCTCTGTGATACATACCTATCCCTCCATCATATTCTATTTATAAAAAGTGAGATCCCTTGCACAAGTGTTCACACTACCATTGATGTTGTGAATGTGTAATAGCTCTGACATAATAGGGTCTGTTGAGACTCTATACAAGAGGCAGGAGTCACCTCTCAATGGCCTGCATGATACTTAGAAAACGGACAAGACTTTGAGATGGTTTGCATAGCTTTTGTGATTTAGGCCCTTAATTTTTAGTATGAAAGAATTGTGATCACCTTAGTTGTGACAAGTGTTTGGACAGGTACATATGGAATGGGGCATTATATTCGATGATCAGCCTGATAAGAGCCTGAGTACAGTAGAATGATTACATCTCTGGATTCAGATGCTATACCTATAGATATAAGCTATGCAATGAAAAAAGGACTTCCTTACACTAGTGGACAGATAATAATCAAAGGACAGGTTATTGTTGACATAGGTTTCCAGATCCCTAACTATGGGATCAACTTTCAGGGTTATTTTGTCAATTTGATAGTTACAAAGGAAGTCATGCTTACCAAATTAAACTTTTATATATATTTCTTGGCATCTAGTTTTAGTCCAGGATTTTGACACCCGCTCTCTGTTTGTAAAAGAGCATCTTGGAGGATTTTGGTGTCCTCTGGGGAGTTTACAATGGCACCAAGTTTGCAGTTATCTTCAAACCTATTAGCCATAAACCCTTGGCATTTGCTTTGACCTCCAAGAACTAAATGCCAAAGAGGAGTGGTCCAAGAACTGCAAGTCAAAGGTCTTTAGGCAGAGGTGGAGCCACCCACTCTAATTTCTTGGGTTCTATTTGTGATCCAATTTGTTATACAGTGAGTTACATGGGGATTAATATTTAGCTGGAAAAATGTATCTACAATAATACCATATAGTCATATGTTGTTAAGAAAACAAAGGTTGAAATGATTATCATTAACACAATAATAGTAAGCAAAATGCCTCTCTCACTCCAAGACCCCCCCCAAAGGTAGCATGAACGCAGTGAAAAGTAATGGACCCAAAGTCAAATCCTGTGATACTCTATACTGTTGGGGGGGGGTCTGTGAAGTATTTAAACCAGAAACTATCTTTTGGATACAGATACAGAGGCCGGAGACAAACCAATCCAGAAACTACAGAATAGACTCAAATGTTCAATCAAGGATAGCAAGATCCACTGTATCAGCTACTGTAAACAGATCAATCAAGACAAGAGCAAATTAAAACCATTGATTAGTAGCCATAAGGATATCATTCAGTATGCTAGTAAATTTGATCCCACTGCAATGGCAAGAGAGACACCCAGATGGGCTGATAAGGATCCATGACCACATTAACTGAAATATTGAATTAAATCTATATATATACACAACTCAGCTCAGATGTGATCTCATTAAGCAATAACCAATGACGTAGTGTGGTATATTGAAGATTTACCCATGGTTGGTGTGGATTAATCATGAGGGTGAAGCCCGAGTGATTAAATAAAGACAATCGTGTGTAAATCTTCAATATACCACAACCACGGAGTCAGTTATTGCTATTATACAATAACATTATTTAAGAAAAAAATACTTACTTTTCTTAAACAATGTCTTTGTAGAATGCCTCTGTTCTGCCCTTCCATGTTTTTGTGGTGCCCTGGGGCTTTTTCTGATGTACTGCGCATGCATATGGGAGTTGTTTTCCAATGCTCACACAGTACATCAGTGCTGTGCAAAGGAAGCAATGGAGCAAGGAAGGTCTTCGTTGCTTTTTTTTTTTTTATTAAAAAAATAAACCGGGAGACTTTTAACAAATGAGGGAGAGTCGGGACAGACAAAATGAAAGGATAATCAGTTAAGTTCCTATAGTTTTACAGAACTTACCTGATTACTCTTTATTTTTGTCTGCATCATCTCCCTCATTCATTTGAGGTCTTCCATTTTGTTATTTTGTTAAAAAAAGGAAATAAAAGTAAAACACTTATGAGATACACTAATGGAAAAAAGTCCGGGCGACCAGACCTTTTTCCGTTGGTATATTCTCGGATTCACAATGGGCACGCTGGTTGGGCTGACCAGTCAGCATGCTCGTTTTTGAATATTAATGGACAGCCATTGTATAATTAAACATAAACAGTATTTAATATATGGCATATTAATTGCCTTTAGACTAAGATCCTGTCTGTCTTCAGAACTCCCTTGCTATGCAAGTTATATAAATGTTTCCTTTCCAGGTCACTTTCCTTCAAAGGGAAGTAATAATACTTTCCTTACCACACATATTTAGACACATTTGTCCTGCTCTTTGACATTTTGGTAATACTCTCTTCTGAAGTTCATTAGCGAAACCATCTGATGCACAATTATTCACATCAAAATCCATCTCCCAAGATTTATATCAGTCCTGTTTAGGACCTTCTGCGACTGTCTTCTTCCTTTTTCTATATAAGTTTTGTAATCATCTGCAAGCAAGTTAGACTTACTGAAATATCTTGCAAGTGTTTATTTACTTATTCCCTTGTGCTGATTCTTTCACATATGCCTTGGTTAGAAAGGAAATGATGTATAAAAGGATTACATACTGAAGGAGGTTCATAGGTAGTTCCCAGTCAAGTTCCGAAGACCATTACAGAGCCTAGCCTTAATTCCCAGTTGTCCAAAAACACTGTCTGGTTACTACTCAAGGTCACACAGTAGTCAAATGAAGGCTGCGGGAATCAAACCCAGTACCACAGGGAGTAGTTTGTTAACCGTTTATAGCCTTAATCCTCTATCAAAACTGCCTTAAGTAAGTTTATGCAGGTAAAACGTCTGACATTAGAGACATGCAGCCATGCAGCAATAAGAGGACTAGGCCAGGCCTCAAGCCTTATAAAACCCACTCTTCATTGTCTATGTCCTGATAATATGCTCAGTCACACTCTTTATTGATCCATTATATCTATTAGTAATTTCTTTTTTGACTTCCACACCATCAACCATCCTCAAAAGCATTATGTATGGTATAAAACAGTATTCCATATTTGAACTCCATGTATATAACTTCCACTTTGTAAACCAAGTCCAGCTCTCATGCAAACTGTGCGTAATACCACTTGAGATTAGTTAATAGATTATCTCTGCTATGAATCCATATCTCTCTGTATCTGGAAGGTGACTCTGCTCCTGAAATGCTATCAGTTTCTACTTCATTATAACCTCCTTATATTTTTCAACAAAGAATGTGAAAAAAAGTTACTCACTAAAGTTTAAGTCATCCTTAAGGGCACTAACATGTAATGGCTCAACATGGATCAACTTTCAGACTTAAACTTTAAGCTTCAGAATTCAATTCAGTTCATTTATTTAGTCTTTAGTTATCCAGATAAAGGACTCAAACCAAATGTCCAATGTCAACCAAAAAGAAAAAAAGTGATAAAGTGAGAACTGTAGGTTTATTTAAAAAATTCTTCAGAGATTGATGAGATACTTTATTCAGTCCAGAAGATAAACATTACACTTGTGTAAGCTCTGCTGCTGTGTTCTGTTACTTAAAGTAATCACGTCATTTGGTTAAAGTGGGCATAGGTTGATGAAGCATGTTTATAGAAAACTGTAAAACCAGAATGTCAACATTTTTGACAATTCTTTGTCTCCTTCATAGTCTGGACTGTAAAACAGTGCATCATGGGATCATAATCTGACATGTTTGCTGTGCCTGAGAGAAGAGGTTTATAATGTGGACGCAGCAAATTGTCAGGAGTCAGCTGAGGTGAGGGAGTGCTAAAAACAAAGTGCATAGCTGGAGGTGTGGACAAGCAAAATAGAATCCTTGATCATTAGCAATAAGGAATCATTTGGTATGCTAGCAAAGGGGACCTCACATATTGAAATGTTGTTTCACATGGAGCAATATATGGGCCTTGAAAGCATTGATATATTCACTAGGAGATCAGTGGAGGTATACAAAGATGCCAGGGGTCGATGAAAGGATTATTTGGGGAGAGGTAGCATAGGAACAGTACATAAAGGACAGGTAAAACATTCTAGAGAACTTGATAGCTGATAGTACTTTTATCAACATTTCTATTTGTTTGTATATGTAGGTATAGGTTCATAGGTTGGCACTTGGCTTTTGGCCCTAGGGCCTATACAAGCCTAGCCATAACAATTCCCTGGCTATTTCTTCCCACAATATTTACTTATGACCTTGCCTATTCCATACAAAGTGTTTCTAGGCTGTGTTGTGAAATTCAGCTCTTCAATACAGACTACAGCCACTTGCAAATAATGTAATGTGACTAGGAGAAAGGAGGAGTGATTGTTGTACGGTTACAAACTACAACACACCACAGACTTTGTAAACAAATAGTATCCTTAGGTTATATCCACAAATATGATTAGGGCCTTAAGCACTGCCATAGTCTGCTATTACCAAAACTTCCATATGGCTAACATGTCCACTAAAACATATATACTTCTATAGTTACTGAGTACGTTTTTCACGTTTTGTTAACATTCCCCACCTTATTTGTATACTCTATATTGTCTCTGATCATCAACTTATTTTTTTCACTGAAAAAGTAAGACCAAAACTATACTTTTAGTAACCTATACAGACCTTATTCTATCATAGCAAACTCAGTATTTAAGGCTACACTAGGCAGAAAACTCACCTTACCTTCAGGGAGTAAGTACAGTTACTTTGTAGTTGACCGTGAAAACTGTTAAAACATTAGATTTCTCTGCATGAAGCTACAGAATCTACAATGCAAACAATTATACAATAAGAATATAATCATCATCCAATATTATGAGTGTATAAAGACTCAGAAGATGTTATGTAACATTATCTTACAAACTCATGTGTACATCTGCTTTCATCAGGACAAAGCATAGTTACCACTCATAAATGTGTGCAACACAGCCATTCAATTGTACGATACGACTCCTGAAAGGTTGCAACATATGCCACTGGTTTCCTGTAAAACAACTAAATAACAACAAGGTATTTCTTCTACAGTTTTCATTCTTTCAGTGTCTCCACTGCTCCAGAAATAGTCTGAATAAACTGAAGCCTGGATAATAGATCATTCTTCTTTTACGGCCCTAGGCTGTGGGGTAAGATTAAGTCTACCCGGACCGCGTAATCATCTCTAAATCCTCCAGGATTAAAGTTAAAGGAGTTGCTCAAGGCAGTTCAGACTATAAATTCTATGATTAACCTTATTAGCCTCAGACATTGTTAAATAAAATCGTAAGGAGCCTTTTACTTGGCACACATAATGAATGCATCCTGTAGAATGAAATGCCCAGCAGCGTTAGCTCAAAACTTGGTAAATTCAGCAGTCTTCATGATGTGTATGGCTTTTTACTACATATAAATCATTTTGATTTACTCACTGTCTGAGCTATTACTATGATATCTCACTGTGTCCATATTATCTCGACATAATTATTATTATTTTTTTTTTTTTTTTGCTACATTGTGGATTTGGTTAAGTTTTGGCTTCTGACACAAGTAACAACTGAAAAGAATCATTAAGATTAATTTACCTCGCCCACCAAAATAACAAGCAAATGAATAGCATGGAAATACATCTGACATGCCTTGAAAAAAAATCTTCCAAGCTTATTACTCAAGTCCTTTGTAATTTTTACTGCTAATAACTCCTTTGCTACCTTGCTGAGTGTTTCTAAGTAGTATGCTCTTCCATCACTGCCCTGGTCAGGAATGAAATAAATAGATACATTTTGCTTTTATACCCTGAACCTTCTCAGCATTTTGCCACAGCACCACTTACTTGCTCCGTTTCTTTTGTCTGCCTGCTTGGTGCAGTCATGTCACCTCAGCATTCCACCTGCATTTTTTGTAGTTGAACTTGAATTACCTTTCCTAATGGGCGTATGAAGCACCTGAAATTGTACACAAAAGAAATTGCATAGAAGATTACAGTGATCCATAATGCAAATCATACATTCTGAGATTATCTAAATTTCTTGCATCTGTCAACAGCCAGAAGAAGATGCTAGGCAAAGATAATCCTTAGGTCATGCAACCATTTGTAAGAATAAGAATCTGGGTGAAAGCTACACCCATGCCACATAGAGATGGACTTCAGACTACAGTGTTAGTGACCTGAGTTCAAGTAATCTGCCCAGGACTTAGAGGAATTATCAAGGGAGAAATGGGTGTAAACTCTGAACTCCATGATAGATAACTAATGAAATATGTATAAGATAAAATCATCACATTAAGTACTAATGAAAGTGGATGGTATCTGGAACAGAAGCAGCTATATATGGTGTCTGGCATCTTCCAGGCAGTGCTAGTCAGTCGCTTGGTACGGTGTATTATGCATGACTCTCTGAGGTCCTGAGATAATGGTCACATGACATTACAGGTATACATCTTCATGTCATGGTTCACTGATGGGGTATACTGGGTCAAATGCTGCAGCTTCCAGGAGACTACAGATGGTGGTATATCTCTACCACCAGAATACATAGTACTGATCTTAAGGGCTGCAACACCCACTTCAGCCCAAAACGATGGTGCTATATACAGTGAACCAGCCTGTTACAGTAGAATGGCAATAACAAATGCAGTTTTCATGGCTTGCAGAAATTGTCTGCACTATCGTACATAAGGGCTAGTGACATTTAAGAGTGTGCAGAGCACATTGTCATCTATGTCTAAACACTGTACAATGCTTGCTTGTCCAGTGGTTTGCTCTATCTCTTTAGTAAGAAAAGACAATCTCTAAGAAGGAAGGGTGTAGAGTCATTGTACAAGTGAACCTACATCGACAATGTCAATATGTGCCAGATCTCATAACAGTCAGCCAGCATGGCTAAGACAGAGAATCTTGTTAATGAAAGACAGACCTGACCTAAGGTCATCCTTTGAAGACTCCATGTATCATCTGATAGAAATGCACACTTCCTTCCCATAAGCAAAGTATAATATTTCTGACAACCTTTTCCATGCGTTCCAATATGGCCTGATTACATCATAAGAATGCCATAAGGCCAAAGGTCCATAATGACTGGATTATACACCCAATGCACATTAAGAAGCAGGTCATAGCATTGGACCAGTTGTGTACTACAGCTGTGTTGGCAAGGTCTGCATCTATGACAGGCCAAGTGCTGTATGGCAGGCTGGTTAACTATAGCTGGGCCACAACTAAATTCCTCTGATCATGCCTACCTTATCATCAATGCACTTCTAGCTCTGTGTCACCTTATGTTCCAGTTATATCTCAGTGTACACCTACACATGTTTTAGCTTTAGTTTTACTGTGCACCTCTCATGTTCATATATGAAATGCCTGCACTTAACCAAGCTGTACCACATGTCTATGTCATGTGTGCTTTTCTTAGCATTACCAGATCCATTGATGCTCCCATGACATTTACATGTTAAAAGCATGAGGTGCGGCTTGGCTGGTTATTTATACCTGGGTGCATTTTGTCACTAGTGCCATGATCACGCATGTCATGGCATGCACAAATAATGTCTAGTGAGCTGCTGCTCCTATAGGGACAGCAACTGTGTTTATAGCTATAGCTTTTTGTTTGCTGATGTCATCTGCATGCAGTGTCATGACAGCTGTGATGTTCAGTACAGGCTATATATTACAGCACATGTCTGGCCTCACTATGACATATGTGCTGTTTGTTGAGATGCATACTTGTTGAATAATCGCATCCCATGTTAGTCTCCCAATTGTACAGCCTTAAATATTCAATGTTCTGTTTAACTAAAACATGCTAACTGAAGCAGCACAAATGAAAAGCAAAGTTTAAACACAACTTTTGCAGGCAGGCGCTATGCTCACCTCACATCCATGTGGATAACTTCATCACGCCCACCTCCATCTGAACATGTATATACTAAATCTATGATGTATTCAGTTTGAAAAGGGTACCACTCTCCACTAGGTTTGTGTAAAATGGAAATAGTATATATAAGTTTGGAGTTTTTGTGCATCACAATATGCAGATGTAGCACTGATGGGTCCCTATTTGTATAACTAAGATTCCATTCGGGCATCAATTAATCAACTCTGTAACATGAACTCTGGTTTGACTAGCAGGTCCATTATCACTTCTATAGCATGCACTGATTACCTTCAGGAGGTGTGTCATATGGGAATATAAATACAGTGGTGAATTCTTGGCATAAAACATGACATGTCACATTCTCGCAACTTGTTACTCTTTGTGATCAGGTATACATTGTTGACTAATGCACCACATTTGCCTGCAGCATATGTGCAACTATGTGATGCATTTATGCATGCTGCAGACTGTCATCATGACTATAGTTTGTTAGCAATGGTAGCATCATGGTACATATCTCTGTTGCTCTTGTTTAAATGTTAAAATTCAAGGACATGCAGGGTTCATATTTGTATGTGAATGATATTATTAGGTACACTTGAAAAAACGCAGGAAATACAAAAGCCAGTATGTGTTCACTTGGTTTCCTTTTCAGTCAGTGATTTCTTTTGCTTGTGCTTTCAAGTTTTACACTTTGCTCAGGATTTGCCCTCTAAGCACTACCTGTTTGGCTTAGAGTTAAAAATGGTGCCTGCCACCAATGCAATCACTACAGGGAGTGCAAATTACTGTCATACCACCATCAGTGTAGCCACAAGTGAGCAGTGATTATGCTACTAGTACACAAATTACTGTCATACCATCATCAGTGCAGCCACGAGTGAGCAGTGATTATGCTACTAGTATGCAAATTACTGTCATACCACCATCAGTGCAGCCATGAGTGAACAGTGATTATGCTACTAGTAAGCAAATTACTGTCATACCACCATCAGTGCAGCCACAAGTGAGCAGGGATTATGCTACTAGTAAGCAAATTGCTGTCATACTGCCATTAGTGCAGCCACGAGTGAGCAGTGATTATGCTACTAGTAAGCAAATTACTGTCATACCACCATCAGTGCAGCCAAAAGTAAGCAGTGATTACGCTACTAGTTAGCAAATTACTGTCATACCGCCATTAGTGCAGCCACGAGTGAGCAGTGATTATGTTACTAGTATGCAAATTACTGTCATACCACCATCAGTGCAGCCATGAGTGAACAGTGATTATGCTACTAGTAAGCAAATTACTGTCATACCACCATCAGTGCAGCCACAAGTAAGCAGGGATTATGCTACTAGTAAGCAAATTACTGTCATGCTGCCATTAGTGCAGCCACGAGTGAGCAGTGATTATGCTACTAGTAAGCAAATTACTGTCATACCACCATCAGTGCAGCCAAAAGTAAGCAGTGATTACGCTACTAGTTAGCAAATTACTGTCATACCGCCATTAGTGCAGCCACGAGTGAGCAGTGATTATGTTACTAGTAAGCAAATTACTGTCCTACCACCATCAGTGCAGCCACAAGTAAGCAGTGATTATGCTACTAGTATGCAAATTACTGCCATACCGCCATCAGTGCAGCCATGAGTGAGCTGTGATTATGCTACTAGTAAGCAAATTACTGTCATACCTCCATTAGTGCAGCCATGAATAAGCAGTGATTATGCTACTAGTATGTAAATTACTGTCATACCATCATTAGTGCAGCCACAAGTGAGCAGTGATTATGCGACTAGTATGCAAATTACTGTCATACCACCATTGCAGCCATGAGTGAGCAGTGATTATGCTACTAGTATGCAAATTACTGTCATAACACCATCAGTGCAGCCACTAGTGAGCAGTGATTATGCTACTACTATAGCATTTCTTAGTCACATGGTGGTTGTCGCGAAGTTCAGCATTATTACCATTCCTTTACTATTGCTGGTTTTCTAGGAGTCCACATTATAGATTCTTTACAATACCATATTTTATTCATTTTATTCATTTATTAACAATGTAAGCTTTCAAGCACAGGTGCCACTTTTCATAAACACCCTGGAAATGCAAGTTTGGTTAAGCGACTTCCTTTCAGTTAAAGAAAAATGCATATTAAAGTAGAGTGAACTCAAACTAAAAACTGCAGGTCATTTATTGCTGGCAGCTTGCAGCCTTATCTCTCTCTCTGATATATACTACTAAATGGCATATGTGTCATAAGCTTGCAGATCTGTTATAGTAGTGATATATAATATGAACAAAAGTATAGTACTTAATAAGGCAGTTGTCATATCTGTATATTTTTGTGGTGGTACAAACTGCATTTAGTTTGATATTATTACATTGTACTGTGCTGTGTTGAATTTCTTTTCTGTGTGGCTTACTTGTTGCAGTGCCTGCAGTCAGTGCATGTATGGTAATTCCCCTATGTTCTGGCTTCTACTACCTGAGCCTTCTCTTTTTGCTGTGGCATTTTCTACACACACATATGCGTGCCAGTCATAGAGATGTCACCACTGCACAATTGTCATAGAGATGTCACCACTGCACAGTCATTTGTTGAAGTAATCCCTTTACAAATCTGTCATGCTCAGTCATTTATGAACATCTCACTTCATTGCCAGTGGGTGTGGTGACTGTCCAATGAAGTATGGTTATGTTTGCATAATTTTCTGCTGGCTTATGTAAACATTCATACATTTATAGACATGCCTTTGGCACATCACCATAGGGCAATCACTGCAGTGCAGTGAACCCTTAAATACTGTGGACTGTAAGGTCAGTGGTAGATGCTACACATGTGCATGCCATTTCACTCTCTGCAAATGTGGTGTGTTTGTATGCCAGTGTTGTGCACTGTTAACTTGTCTTATGCTTCTTTTGCAGCTTTATAATGTCTTCATTTACCGTTTAAGTTCCTTTTATGGTTTTCTTCATTCGGGTATAGCTGGTAACATTGTCAGCACTCTTTTCTTTGAATGTTTCAATTGTCAAACCACACATATGCTGATGCGCTGTTTATGCTACATGTGGTACTACAGTGTGCTACTTTGAAGCTTTACTTTTCTATGTTTCTATACATCGTTCACACACTCTGCTTATATAACATGTTACGCTTCAACCAGCACACCTGGTAAATGATTTACTATGAACTTTGCATTATCTTTCCTCCAAGATTTAATTTATTATATTTCATCTTTTAAACAGGTAAGTGCACTGGTCCAAGAACATTTTTAATCTATGACACGAGAACGGACAACATTGTACATTATACACATGCTAATGATAGGTATAAATGGAATAATCCTTTCTCCGGGCTGGGACGTTGAAGCTGTTTGACTTTTAATAAATGGAATAATGTAAGCAGTTAAATAAAATTAAAAATCTATATAAATAAAATGGGGTGGATTAAAATAAATATATAAATGGTATTAAAATAATACACTAGTTATACAAAAGGTGAGGGTATCATTTTAGTGAGGGAATACCACTGACACAACAAACCTAAAGCAATAATTAAAAAGAGTGAAAAATAAATGAAGATGCTGAAATGTTGTAATGTGTGCATTTTATTATTTGTTAAACTGGTCCATCTCAGAACTTTCAGTCATTTACAAGCTAGGCCTATCATATGCAGGTCAATAACTTTGTCTAATTCAATCCACATTCAAACCCCCGGTCAAAGAAGCCACCATGAAAAACGTTTCAAAAGCAAATTTCACGTTACTTAAGACCGAGGTGGAATGTTTCAAAGCCCGCATGCTAAAGGATAACGGTGTCCAAGCTGCCAAATCCTTTACTAACGCATTCTATGGGCACCTACAAGAATGCACATGGATCGTGCTATCCCAAGCAAAAACAAGACTCACTCCTCCAAGAAAAGGACACCAGTCTGTTGGACCCCTGCCATAAACAAGCTATACAATAGAAGGAGGAAACTAGTACAGAAAAGAGTAAAATCCCAAGAAGGGAAGACATCCCTGATCAGTATCAGCAAGAAACTACGATCCCTCATAAAATCATCCAAGAATAGCTTCGAAAGAAAATTTGCCAAGGACTCCAAAGATAACCACAAGGCATTCTTTAGCTATGTCAAGAATCTAAGTGGCAATTCTCAGATCTGCCCAGTTAGTAGACAATGGCACAAAATACATTGAACCAGCTGACATCGCCAACATCCTGGCAGACAGGTTCGGTGCAAACTTCACCAACCTTTCACTCCCTAAAGGGCCCATAACCATACCAGAAGAATATAGTACCCCTGAAATCACAGACACTCAGGTTAAAACAGCCCTCTCCAAAGCCAAAAACACAGCATCACTGGGACCGGATGGTGTCCCAGGCTCCATCCTTCACAAGCTCCAACATGAACTAACTCCCTCACCTAAACACACTGTTCAAACTCAGCCTCTCCACAGGCTACATACCCATAGAGTGGTGCACATCAATGTTTATTCCGCTACACAAAGGTGGAGCCACAACAGACCCCGGGAACTATCTCTCTAAAAGCCTGACTAGCTTGGTCTGCAAGGCTATGGAGCACATCATTATGGATCTCATTAACAGAGACATTGGAAACCCCCAAACATTGGACCCTACCCAGTTCAGCTTTGTTAAGGGAAGAACATTCCTCCTAAACCTGGTGGACTTCTTTGAGACACTTACCAAGGATGAGGGAAAGGTGGTCCACACAGCCTACTTAGACCTTGCAAAGGCCTTTGACACCATTCCCCATTCTGTTATTATAGACAAGCTCACCAGCCTGAACATAAACCCCTACATCATGAGATGGGTTGCCAACTGGCTCACGGACAGAACCCACATGGTAGGAGTTATGGGAGCTAGGTCTGACTCTAAACCGGTTACAAGTGGCGTTGCCCAGGGCTCAGTCCTAGGACCCCTCTTGTTTGGCATATACTTCTCAGAGGTACAGGCAAGCACAGGAGGACTATGGCTGACAATGTTCACTGACAACTGCAAACTAGGGGCTATAACTGACTCTCTGGCTGACACAGACATCCTTCAAAAGGGTCTCACTGTGACCTATACCTGGTGTCAAAACCATGGCCTCACGCTAAATGTCAAAACATGCATTGTCATCCACTTTGGAAAAAACAAAGTACCCACAAACTATCACATAGGTGGTAGCCCCCTAAATACGGAAGATGCAATAAGGGATCTGGGGACCCAAGTAGATAGTAACCTCTCCTTTGATAATCACATTGCCAAAGTGGTTAGAAAATCCTTCTATATGGCCCACCTAATTACAAAAAGGTTTGCATTCAGATCAAAAGAGGTCATTGTGCCCCTCTGCGTATCACGCATCAGACCAATAATAGAGTACAATGCCCCATTTGGGATGTACTTTACAAGACACCTGCAACAGCTGGAAAGACCACAGAAGTACCTCACCAAGAGGACCACTGGCCTCAAACAGATGGCCATTGCGGCTTGAATGAAGAAACTCCAGCTGTACTCGGCTGCATACCACCTGCGCAGAGGTGATCTCTGCCTGACATACAAGGCCATGTCCAACCCAGCATTGATGGACATGCTCCACCTAAAGAAAGCCATATTCCCTTGAGCCACATGCTCTAGGGCTCTAAACCTCACCACAACAATAAATAGGACGTGCTGGAGGGATAGATTCCTGTCCCAGAGACTTCTCATGATCTGGAACAAGATTCCAATCTACATTAGGCAGAGCTCCTCACTAACACTCTTCAAGAGAAACCTTGATGAGTGGATGGGAAACAGAAAGTTTACCCTGGGGATCATTTCAACGGCTCTGCTCGACAGAGGCACAGAGAACTAATCTAAGGGGGGGGTGGCGAAAGCCAACACATTCTGGCTAGGGTTATAAATGCCTTCGGGCAGTCAGCCTAGAGTCTACCTATGAACCTATGAACCTAAAGATCTAGCTACAGTGAGTATCATGACATGTGGCAAACCATTTTTTCTAGACAAGTTAGTTGGAATACAAACCACATGAATGAGAGACTAGATCCCCAAGTTCTGTGTTGTTTATTAAGCCTGCTGAAATGACATGGTACCCTAGACTGGTTAAATATCTGCCAGAATTTAAGAAATATATCTATGGACATGAAACAATGCATTTAATTTCAGAGAGTTCTGTGTCTGGACTTATGAAATAAAATGCTCAGTGGAAATGTGGCTCAACTATACACTACTAAAATTTATGTATCCTGCAAAGAGAAGAGGTCACAAAGGCACTTATCTTGATGAGGAGAATGGCAAAACACTAGCACTTAGAGAAACATACAGTAATTATTGCTAGCCCAGAAAGAATTTCATAAGGCTTTTGTTATTTGGAAAAAAAAGAGTCTCAAAAATGAGGAAATATGATTGGTGAATAAGTTGTCATGTGATTTTGAAATGTATAGAAAGCAGTAAATGATTTTATGGATGTTTCTGAAGAAGTTTGTTATTGAATAGAACAAAACTGTTCAATTTCAGTGTTATACTGGCTGGTCCATCAGTTTTGTATTTCTTTACAAAAGAACATGGTTCTTCAGAGACTATGGATGCGTATTTTACTAAACTGAGCAATAGAGCCAAACACTATAAATTTGGTGAACTGAATAATTTACTAGAAAAAGATAGAATGATTTTTCTAAAAACAGAAATTATGAATCAAAGAGCAGGCTATAATGAATTATGGGCCTGATCTTATCAGAACTTGTGGATGTATTGGAACAAGTGAAATTACTAGTCTAAAGACAAAAGAAGAATTACCTGTGGAAAGGAATATGTCTAAAACAAAATGTAAGCTAAATTGTGCAAGAATGAGAAATAAAAGTGAGATATAATATAAAGATAATGACTATGAAGAAGAGAGTTAAACAGCATTATATTATTGCAAAATAAGTCCACAAAAAGTTGCTTGTGAAATGGAATCCAAGCTGTAACTATAAGAATGACAGTAAAAGCTGACCTGCATCAGTCTTGCAGAATTGTGCAAGAAAATGTTAAAATGGGAAAGTAATTAGCACATTGTTGAACATAAATATTGAAAAGAAGCCTTGGTATTGTGAAATCGGAATATGCATCAGAGACAGTTTGAATGCAAGGCTGAATACAGGGAAGAAATATTGAGAATGAATAGATAAGGTACCAGATTTAAACTTAACACAATGCAGAGCATAATACCTTGTTAGAAAATACTTATGGAAAGTTGGGACTAGAAAATATTTGGGTCACATGTGTACATGTTAGTAACACACTATGCAGTACCACTGGTTCTAAAACTGTTGACATGGCTGAACGCATACTGAAGGGGCTGTTTGTGACCCAAAATACTATAATACACTATACTAAAAATACTATACTGATGATTTCCTAGCATACCTAACAAATAGTATCAAATATGCCCTTGTAGAATCCTTTGCTGAATCACATAACCTGAGCTTAGCTAAATGATGTGTCCTTGAAGTATGGTGGACTGCAGTGGTGATGCCCTTATATTAGGGTGGGCCTACAATGGACTCAGAAAAGTATAGATCCATTAGCCTTAGCCTGACTAGTCTGAAATGCAAAGCAATGGAAAGCATCATATCTGACATCACAAACTATGATATCAACTTTATCTGGCATGACCCATATTAGTTTGGATTTGTCAAAGGAAAATCCTGCCTGTTTAGTTTAGTTAACTTCTTTGAGAAAGTCGCATAAGTTATTCAGATCTGGCCAAAGCATTTCACACAATGTTCCATGTTGACATCATTAATAAGCTAAGTGCCTTAAATGTAGATCCATACATGGTGAGGTGGATAGCCAATTGGTCAAAACATTGAACCCACGTTCCAAGTCAGACTTTCCTGGTAAACAAATGTTAAATAAATAAATAAAAATTAGTGGGAAAGAAAGATATTTATTTAAAGAAAGAAATAAGTAATTTTCGTATGTTGATCTTAAAAACTAACAAAATAATACTTCTTAGCCAACTGAGAAAACTAAAGTGTAAATAAAGAATCAGAAATGTGATATTCTGCTCTGGAATGCTAACTTATAGTACTACAAAGTTGCACTATTTCCAGTGTCTAGCATAAGAAAAATAGACAAGAGATGTTAGGTTACCTAGTTCCAGATTTTCCATGGAGTTCAGTGACCATTTTATTTTCATTAAAAGAAGCTGTGTATTTCATATCTATGGATTATCATTGTAAGGTCCCTGGCATAACCAAACTAACAGATACAAGTATAAATGCGATTCATTTGTATTTTCAAGGCAGGGACTATAGCAGTCAGTATTTCAGAAGAATTGAGTATGACTTGGAATTTATACTGAATGTCTCCAGTACACATTATCCTCAGTCCAATGGGCAAGCTGAAAGAAATATCAAGACAGTAAGGAATGAGAAAGACTAGCAGCAACCGATAAAAGGATTGTCATCTTCAAGTTACGGAATTTAGGAATACTCCACATCAGATTCTTGATCTTTTCCAAATGGGCAGATGACTGAAAAGTAGATTGCTTACTTTATCTGCAATGCTGATGCTTGAAACCATCAAAAAAAAAAAAAGAAATACTAAAAAGAAATAATCACAGACAGAAATACTGCTATGAATGTAACTGTGCAAGACAGACAGACTAACGGGTCCAATACAATGTAAGAATAATAAAGTCAGTGAAAAGCCTGCAACGTGAAAACGTACAACAGGTAAAAGCAGATGAACCAATGACCAATGTATCTCATGTGGAAGATGATATGCTGTATAAAAGAAATGACAGATAATTTGCACAAGACAAATAAATGAAAGCAGACGTTTCAGGATGATGAGTAACCAGAATTGTTACACTCTATCCTTTTGCAAGGAAAGAGAGACAGGCAGACAGACTGGTAGCTAAGAGTTGCAGAGAAAGAATCCTGAAAACGTGCCTCCAAATAAAGCAGCAGTACTCTAAGAGCTGTCCAAAAATCAAGGACTACTGCCCAGTATAACTAATCGGATTCAATTCCTGAGAAAGGAAACATGCAGTTATGTGGATTATATAACTCTCAATCTCTTAGTGCAAGAAATCTAAACAAAGACTAAAATAATGGGGGGACAAAGACCCAAAAATAGGGACACATTTTATATATTGTTCTTATAAACTTAGAAAGTTGATAGAATAACAGAATTTGTATTAGCGTGAATTTTCTGAAAGATATGACATCTGAAACTGAAATCTATGTCATTTAGTCACTTTAAATCTCAGTGTTTAGCAGAAAAACACAAATTATATGAGTAATGGACCAAAACTATGAGGCAAAAATCTGGACGTTCTGTGAAAATGTAGACAGTTGTGAGGTATGATAGATTATTCCACAGTTTTAAAAATGGTGCAGAGAGCTGAATTTTTTATTTATTGAAATGTTTTTAAATGTGTAAAAAAGTGTCATATTTAATGGAAATAGCTCATAAAATGTCTAGTTAAAAAAAGTGTGAGATTGTTGCATAGATTTAAGGCTAATGAGCTAGCAACAGTGATTACCATTTCAGGTGATTCAACATTGTTAGAGAAATCAGTTAGAATATAAATTCACAAGATATTAGGTTCAGTCCTAACCTCTGACCAATGCTGTAATAAGTTTGTATGTTCTCCATGTATCTCAGTGGGATTCCTCTCACTTCACAAAAACATTGGTGTTTCCACCTCAAACTCGAGCAAAAATGTCATGGGCAGCAGCACAGACTCTAGGTGGTGCCTGTCAGGGAAGAGTTGTGTGGACCACCTACTTTAGGCATTAACTGTGGTATACAGTATCTTCTAGATAGGAGGACATGGATCACAGACTGTGCACTATGTCAGGGCTAGCCACTCAGTAAAAAGTTAGCTCTAGATGATTTGGTCATATTGATTAATGTCACCAGAAATGGGCTTGGGTAGTTGCTGGAGATAAATGGGTTAAGGACTCAGTCTACTCTGACCTTTGTCAGGTACTTGTGAAATCAGTGGAATGGGTCTATGCACCTCTATTAGCCAGTGTGTGTCTATCAAAAAGCCTAGCAGTCCTGGGTCAATAGGTTACTGGATGGCTGCTGTCCAGTTGCCCAGCTTGGGTAATGTGGGATAGCTCTGTTGAGTGAAAGCTGGATGAGAACCAGCCAACCTGCCAAACCTGAATTAAGGATTGCAGCACTCAATACATGTTAACTGAAAGGATGCCACGATTGTAAGGTGGAGGCTGGACATCCTCTGTATCCAGGAGACAAGATGGAAGGGCAGTGCAGCAAAGCCACTTGGTTTGGGATCCAGAGTCTACTACTCAAGGGGTGGACAAACTAGAAATGGTGTGGGAAATATGGTGAAGGACAGGCTTCAAAACACAGTGAAGGATGTTGTCAGAATTAGAGACAGACTCATCTCGATCAAACTCCAGGAGAAGAATGTCAGTTTTCATATTTATTCTCAGTGTATGCCACACAGAAGGGTCATGATAGGTAAGAAAAGAATGCATTCAGGCAGAAGTTGCAGGATCTAGTCGATAAAAAAGGCAGCATGAGTTGGTATTGATAAAGGGAAACCTTAATGTTCATAGCAGGGTATACAGAACAGGATATGAGGACGGTCTTGGTCCACATGAGTGAGGCAAAAGGAATAAAGAAGGAGAGGTCATTATAGAGATATGTCTGGTAAATGGCTTAAAGACTGGCAACCATGGATCTTAAGTAAACTTCCTCATAGTAAGCAAAGGGCATTGAGTTAAAATCGATGACTGCAAAGTCATCCCCAGTGAAACAGTTGGCCTACAGTATTAACCACTGGTTGCAATAATCAGCTGCAAACAGTGAACAGAGAAGGCTCTAAAGTGAACAGAGACTAAATGGAAGACCTGGAAGTTGAGGGGAGCAAAAGGACATGAGTTAAAGGAAGTACTTAGAGCTCTAGCACCTCAGGAAGAAGAGGAAATAAGTGGAGCTGAAGAAGATTGGCAGGGTCTCAAATTAGCATGTGTGAGGAATACAAAACAGGTATGTTGGCAATCCAGGTATGGAAATAAGGTACATAAGGAAAGCTGGTGGTGGAATGCAGAAGTCCAGGAAGTCATCAAAAGACAAAAGGAGTGCAGAAAAACTGTGAGATAGAAAAGACAGACGAGGCTAAGAAGGAATATTGGTTGGCTGACAAAGAGGCTAAGAAGGAAGTTGGCTATAATAAAGAACAAGTCATCAGCAGCATTCCATCAGCTACTGACAACTGACTCAGCAGATGGCACAAAGAAGCCAGCATTCCATCAGCTACTGACAACTGACTCAGCAGATGGCAGAAAGAAACTCTATCAGTTTGCACGGCAAAGACAGAAAGATAAAGACAATAGTTATCAGACACCCTTCATAAGAGATGCAAGCAACAACCTGCTCACCAGGCCAAAGGACATCAAAGGCAGAAGGAGTACGTCCAGCAGCTTCTGAATCAAGATAATCCCACAGAAACCATACTACTCCTGAGTCAGTCTATGATGAAAAGAGGAGGAGAAGCCCACCCTAGAAGAAGTAAGAACATCACTAAGAAAAATGAAGTCAGGGAAAGCAGCAGGTTCAGATGTAGTCACAGCAGATATGATGAAGATGTCGGGTGAGCTTGGGAAGAAATGGCCTCAGAGGGTACTCACAGCAGTATGAAGAGAAAAGCATAGCTCAGATGACTGGAGAATATGCATTCTAGTGTCAGTATAGAAAAACAACTGTGTGCAGTATAGAGGTATCAGTCTTACCGCATGAAAGTTCTGCAGAGGTTGATTGATAAATGAAGACAGAGAGGAGTGGAAAGTAAGATGGTAGATGAGCAGTTTGGACTCAGATCAGGATACAGCACAACTGGACCAGTGTTTACAATGAGACAGATATTCGAGAAGGAGCTAGAGAGAAGAAAAAAGCACTATTGGGCATTCTAGACTTGGAGAAAGTATAAAGCAAGGTCTCAAGAAAAAATGATTTGAGCGGTCTTGTGATGGATTGAAGTTCTGCACTGGTAGAATTAGTGTAGGCTATGTACAAGGACCCGAGGACACAAGCATGAACAGCATTTGGCCTCACAGAGGTGTTCCCAGAGAGAACGGCTCTGCATCACACTTCTGTTCTGAGCCCACTGTTGTCCATATTGGTGATAGACCACATTAGCAAACAAGTCTGAAAGGACAGATCAAGAAAGCTGCTGTATGCAGATGATGTGGTATTACAGGGAGACACTGAGCGAGAATTCAGAAAGTGATAGGAGAATGGAATGCAAACCTGAAGGCACACAGTATGAAGCTGAGTACAGATAAGACAGCTGTCATTGCAACAAATGTGGACAATTCGAAGAAGCTGAAAACTGAGACTGAAGGAGAAATAGTGAAACAGGTTAAGAGCTTCAAATACCATGGATGCTTGAGGAGAAGGAAACTTTGAATGAGGATGTTAAAGCTAGAATCAGAGTGGCTGCAGCCAGCTGGCACAGAATGCCAGGATTAATATTTGACAGAAGAATATGAAAGAGGCTGAAAAGCAAGGTGTAAAAAACAATGGTGCTGCCATAACTACAGCATGGTACAAAAACCTGGGCAGTGAAGGTAGAGCAATCGATAAATCTAAAGTTGATGGAGATGAAGTGCCTGACATGTGTGGTAGGATGCACACTGTGGGGCAAATGAATAAATGAGGATATCAGAGCACAACCCCAAGTAGCTCCAATTGCAGGGAAGGCCAAAGAGAACAGATTATGGTGGTTTGGGCATATGTGCAGGAAAGCAGAAGAAAATCTGGTGAGGAAGGTTAGGGATAGACAGGAAGAAGGTAAGAGGAAACAAGGGTGTCAGGCAGAAAGATGGAATGACTGAATGAGAGAAAATCTGCGACAGTTAAGCATGACTGTCAAAGAAGTTAAGAGAGTGACACTGAATCTAGAGAAATGGTGACAGTTCATAGGTTCATAGGTTCATAGGTTCATACTAGGCTATCTGCCCGAGGGAATTTACAAGCCTAGCCCATCGTTTTGTGGCTTACGCCACCCCTTTAGTATGGGGAACTATACCCATTATTTTGCTGTGCCTCTGTCGAGCAGTGACGCTGTGGTAATCCCTGGGGTATATCTGCGATCTTCCATCCATTGGTCAAGATTTCTCTTGAACAAGGCCAGCGAGGTGCTCTGCTTCACATATACCGGGATTTTGTTCCACAGCATAGGGAGTCTTTGGGTGATGAATCTATCCCTCCAGCACGTCCTATTAATAGCCGTGTCGAGGTTTAAGTCTCCCGCCCTTGTGGCTCTGATGGATCTAGATTTTTTGAGGTGAAGCATATTCATCAAATCTGGGTTTGACATGGCCTTGCATGTTAGGAAAAGGTCACCTCTGAGCAAGCGGTAAGCGACTGAATAGAGCTGGAGTTCTTTCAGTCGGGCAGCATAGGACAGATTTTTGAGACCCTTTATCCTTTTGGTGAGGAACTTTTGTGGCCTCTCCAGCTGCTGCAAGTGTCGGGTCAGATACATTCCGAATGGGGCATTGTACTCAATCATTGGTCTGATGAGTGATGAGTAAAGGGAGACTATGACCTCCCTTGATCTAGATGAGAATCCCTTCATGATGAGGTGGGCAATGTAGAAGGTCTTCCTAACTACTTTAGCTACATGGGTGTCGAATGACAGACTACTATCAACCTGGGTCCCCAGGTCCCTGATAACTTCCTCTGTGCTCAGTGGATTGCCACCTATTTGGTAGCTAGGGGTAACCTTGTTTTTCCCGAAGGGTATGACTATGCATTTTTTGGCATTTAAC
The DNA here is from genome assembly GCF_019279795.1 of Protopterus annectens. NCBI lineage: Eukaryota > Metazoa > Chordata > Ceratodontiformes > Protopteridae > Protopterus > Protopterus annectens. The sequence continues at coordinate 1,866,985,736 of NC_056731.1, read as the reverse complement.
TTTAGGCCGTAGCTCTGGCACCAGTTATCCGTTTCTGTGAGACCCTTCTGAAGGATATCTGTGTCAGATGTGTTTTCTACTATGGCCCAGTTTGCAGTCATCTGCAAACTTTGTCAGCCATAACCCTCCTGTGTTTGCTTGTACTTCGAAAAGTAGATGCCAAACAAGAGTGGGCCCAGGACTGAGCCCTGTGGGACACCACTTGTGACAGGCTTTGAGTCTGACATGGCACCAGCAACTCTGACCCTGTGGGTTCTGTCACTCAGCCAGTTTGCAACCCATCTTGTGATGTATGGGTTAACATTTAAGCTGATGAGTTTTTCAATGATACCCGAGTGGGGTATTGTATCGAAGGCCTTCGCCAGATCGAGGTAGGCTGTATGGACTGCCTCTCCCTCATCAATGGCTTTGGTGACTGTTTCGAAAAAGTCAACCAAGTTTAAAAGGCATGATCTGCCTTTGACAAAGCCAAACTGGGTTGGATCCAAAGTCTGCAAAATCCCTATGTCTTTATTTATGAGGTCCATTATGATCCTCTCCATGGCTTTGCAGATAAGGCTTGTCAAGCTAATGGGCGGTAATTTCCAGGGTCGGTGGAGGCACCGCCTTTGTGAAGTGGGACCACAGTTGCAGTGTGCCACTCCTGGGTACGTATCCAGAGGTAAGACTTTGATTAAACAGCTGTCCTAGCTGTGGGTTTAATTCCTCATTGAGTTCGTGGAGCACACAGCCGGGGACACCATCAGGTCCCATGGATGCTGTGTTTTTTGCTTTAGAGAGAGCAGTTCTCACTTGGGCGTTGGAGATGTTTGGGGGGCTGCAATCGTTTGGTATAGATATCTCTCCTTTTTGGGGGGAGGGGGGGGAGAAGTTTGCACTGAACCTGTCAGCCAGTATGTTGGCAATGTCTGTAGGATCAGTAATCTTCACATCATTTTGAACTAGTTCTGAGCATATCTGGGAGTTTCCTCCCAGGTTTCTAACATAGCTAAAGAAGGCCTTATGATTGTCTTTTGAGTCTTTAGCTATTTTTCTCTCGAAATTTGCTTTGGATGATTTTATGAGAGCTCTTAGTTTTTACTTATAGTGATCAAGGGTGTCTTACCTTTTAAAGATTTTGCTCTATCTTGTAGTAGCTTCCTCCTTTTGTTGTAGAGTTTGTTTATGGCTGGGGTCCACCAGACTGGACGCTTGCCTTTGGTACAAAGAGTCTTTGTTTTGCTTGGGATTGCCTTATCCATGCAGTCCTGCAGGTGCTGGTAGAAGGCATTTGTAAGTGATTCAGCGGCTTGAGTACTGTTTTCCACGGCTCGGGGCCTTAAAGGAGACCACACTAGTCTTTAGAAGTGTGAAGTCGGCTTTTGAGAAGTTCTTTACTGTGGTCTTTTTATTTCAGGTGGTGGTGGGATGAGGACCTCCAGCGAGATTAGTTTGTGATCTGATCTCACCAGTGAGGGGTATACTTCCGGTATTGAACATTGTGCTCCCATGTTTGTGATGATGAGATCAAGTATGTTATCTCCTCTTGTGGGGATGGTGACTAGTTGTTCCATGGCATTTGAGTTTATGAATTCCAGGAACTTTTGAGCTAGGGTGTTTGGGCTTGAGTAGTGTTCCCAGTCTATATTAGGGTAATTGAAGTCACCTAGTATGATGGTGTTTGGTGATACATTTATCCCCTCTAGTGTTTTCAGGAAGGCCATGTGAGGTTCCTGAGTTTGTGAGGGTGGCCTGTAACATGCTACAATTTGCAGAGCAGTCTTGCCTATGGTTAATTGCACCTGGATGGTCTCCGATGCATCGTGCGTTGCCACCAGTCTTGAGGTGTAGGTGTCCTTGATGAATATGGATACCCCCCTCCTTTCTTGGTATTGTCCGGATTTTGGGGCCAGAACGCATGATATGAGGTAAAACCTGATAGTGCTGGGGTGCTCTCAGGAGCCGTGAACCAGGTTTCTGTCACAGCACAGACATCGATGTTCTCCATACTGAGAAGGGCCTCGAGTGCGTGCATTTTGAGATTTAGACTTCTGGCATTGAGCAGCATTACTCTTAGTTTTTTTCCTTTTTTGTGTTCTAGGGTGGTAGGTTTAGAATTTGAGCCTTGCCTAAAAAAGGCACTATGGGGGTGGCAAGAGCCTTTGCCAATATCCTGAATCCCAGGGGTGACAGGTGCAAGCCGTCCCTTGCAAAGCAGTGTGGCTTGTCCAGCATGTCATCCCAGGCAGACAGACACTGGATCCCCTTTGAATGACACCAGTGTTTAAGCCAATTGTTAAAGCTGATCATCTTATCTATGTATTGTGGCATCATTCTTGGTGAAGGTAGGATACTGCTCAAGGTCAGGGTCATACCCGCCTGGGCTACATAGTCAGAGAGCTCCTCAATATCTCTTTTCATGTAGTCCAAGGAGGTACGTCTCAGGTTGTTTACACCAGCGTGGACAATGACTGAGTCATATTTGTACCTGCTGTTGAGAGACCTGAGTGCTTGCGTTATGTGGCGGATTCTAGCGCCCGACAGGCAGCTTACTGTGACCTTCTCCTTACTCAGTCTGGTGAGCGGGACATCAGTGTGTCTGACTATGGAGTCACCAATGACTAGTGTGTCTGGCATTGTGTTTGGCCTTAAGGGCTGTGACTGTTTGACACTCTGACTGTGAGGTCTATGTGTTGCAGGTGTTGTGTTCTGATGTGGTGGTTGTTTGGGTGTCTGCTTTGGTGGCCTCTGCTGTTTTGGTAGATTTTGATCAGAGCCTCCGAGTATGTCTTTGTGTGTTTATGTGTATGATTTGAGGTTGTGATGGTACTATGTGGGACTGGGTCTATAGTGTGTGTGGTAACCTTCTCCTCCTGACTGGTCTTGCCAGTCCTATGTTGAGAGAGCTCAGCCTCCAGTTTGGCCGTATAGTTGCATCTCGCATGTATTTGTGTTTTGTGGGAGGAGGAGAGGGTTGTCTGTGTACATGAGGCAATTGTAACATTGCCTCAATATTCCCAGGTTCACCAGCTGAGCAGGAGAGGACAATAGCAACTGATCCCTCGACATGCTAGAAGGAATAGACAAAAACTTTAAAAAGATTCCGGGGGACGTGGGTGACCGAGAAATGGGGGTTTGCCTTTTTGGGGTACTATCTATGACAAGAGTGCCGTATCAAGGTAATAAGTACTGTAGGAGCAAGTGCTAGGTTTAACAGATAGAGAATAGTCTACTTGGAGTCAAGTAGAGATGATCTTTTTAGTTATAGGATACGCTGATTACATCAGTAGTATAGTTCGAGGAAGGTAGTTTTAAGGGAAAATTTGAAGAGTGGACTTTAGGTAGCCCGAATAGTTTAAACCTGCTTAACCGGCGCTGCCCTAGTGTGCAACAGTGGCAACTCCGGCTAAATCACGCTTAATTGGCTAAAGCGCTAAAAGCATGCTTTATGGCAGGGGGCTGGAAAAGACAGGAAATGACCCAAAATGGCCAATAGACTACAAGTTACTGCCTTAAACCACTCCTCTAAGGACAAACAGGCAGCTCAGTACTCCCCACTCTCACTGGTGAGTAAAGAAACTTACCCCTGACCAAACAAGGAAAATGGAGAAACACAGGAACCAAGACAAAGCCCAGGGATCAGCAAAATCTGGGCTTTGTCTTGGTTGATGCAAC
>NC_056731.1:1866954582-1866977082 GCF_019279795.1 Protopterus annectens | reverse complement strand
GAGTATAGAATTTCATGAAGAGTGGTTGCAAAAAAAGGAGTTATATGAAGTGTCTTTGTTGAATTAAGGATGCATGCAGTGATGGTTTCTTGGATCTGATGGGTTCATGAATCAGTATAATGTTATGCGTATGATTCATACTTACCTTGTTCCATTTCTTTTATGTAGTTCAGAATAAGCAACAATAATTTCATGGGCTCTTATTTTACCTAGAGACGTCACTATCTTTCTGAGCAAAAATGACAGTACCTCACAGAAACTGTATTTCATACCCACATATTCCCCATTGTTCTCCCACCTTTAGCATTTCTGTACATTTTTTAATTCTAAATTCAAATTTTAAAAGCATATGAAACATACAAACTACATTAAAATTAAAGCTCTGTAGCATTAAAAGCATATCAGCGTAGTGATAATCTCCATACACTATATCATAGCTAGCTACATGCATACAGGATAAGTAAAATCATTCACAGCAACTGCATTGTTAGAACATTTCAAACGCAAAAAGAACTAATATGCAACACATCACATCAGGACTTCAAAAATATGTCAGTTCATTAACACGCCCACATTAAATAATGCAGCTAACCACAACTAGTACAGAAAATAAAGGCTAATAACTGTCTTAAAACAGACTTATACAAATCAGTGATCATAGTACCCATCACAGACTGACATGATTTTTAGGAGAAAAGGTTGAGAAACCCATATTAGACATTTTGGTCTGTAGTTTCTGGTCTAATTATTGTTTCTCCATAAACCTAGAGAAGTCACTAAGTGGCAATAAAGTTATAGCCTCCAAGAAAATAATCCTGCAGTTCTAAAAGCAATCAGCAATAACTGTGCCACGCAAACCACTCTGGATATGCTTTCTGAGTGATACAGTTCAAAATACTCCTACTGAAATAGTTTTAAAGGGTTTTTGTTCAAAGAAGAAAGAAAAAAAAATATTTGTCCAATTTTCTTTTCAGGAGAATAGACTGAAGACCTAAAATATAGTTCATTTCAGTACAGACTAACCTTTTCTGCTGTCATTCACTGAAACTTTTACCTGAAAGCCTAACAGCACCTAATTTAGTGGCTACGTTACCAGGGTCATTGTTCAATAAGTCAGTCTGCTACTGTAATGTGTACATTTACAGGGCAGCTCACTGTGAAAATCTGTGACAAATTAATTCTTGCTTTAGGTTCAATGCGATACTATGCTGTGGTATTGCTTTAGTACCCACTATGACAGTTGTTCAAATACCTCTCTTCAGTACAAAAATTATTATTCTGGTCAGTCATGTCTGCAGTCTGTGTGTATTTCTACTTATTCAGTAGTCAAGCATGTGTACTTTTCAGATCTGTCACCATTTCAAACTGGATGGCAACAAAATTAAATGAAACATAACTCAGAAAGTGAAGGTTATTGGGTGGAAGGTGTCATACCATCATATGTTTTGCACAATAATTTTCACAACAAGCATTGTTGTTCCAGGTAAAGCCCTAATATGTTTGTTTTAACTGTAGATTTCTTAATGACTTTTATGCATCATGTGATATTTTTGACATATGTCCATGACTTGTCGAGTACTAATAAAATTATATGTACTTTTATTTTCACTTGTCAATAATTATTTTGTAGTATTAAGCAGACCACTACATGACTACATTTATGTAGCATGACTATATTCAGCCACAAATCTATACAATTATTGCAGAAGCTGGCATTCATTAAAAATATGCTAACATAAACTACAAGTTGTGACCAGGATAGTATCCTGTTTCATAATAACAAATTACAACAGTGAATGTACAGTAAGGCATGAATTCTGCAGCTGTGTTCACATACTGCACTGTATATATAAGTTAAAAACATAATCGGAAATTGAGTACTGTCTCATATTAATCAGTATTGGCATCCTTATCAAACTCTTTCTCTCCATTTTGTACATGGGATCAGATATCACATCAACAGTGACCATCTAGAAACAATGTCACCACTCCATATTTTAAAGAAAATGTTACTTCCACAATAGAATTTTTAAGGTCATTCAGTTTTGACTTAAGATATTGCTTCCCTTTACAGCCATAGGCCTACTCTAGGTTGATAGATTAGTACTAGGCTAACTGCCCTTGCGAGCCATTTTACGTCTAGCCAATTATCCTTTGTGAGACTCAAACCTTGTACCTTTTGTTTGTAAGGCAAACACCTTAACCATTAGGCAATCCTCCAAACTACAGCCTTGGTTTGCAAATGTGAATTTGACTTGTGGCAATCAGTCTAGAGAACTTTTCTTTCAGGCCAGGATAATTAGCTCTAATTTTAATAAGCAGCCAAGACTTTTAAGCCATTTGTTATGATATTTCAATAATAATGAAATGATAGTCAGAAATCAGTCTAATTGTAATGTATCATTAACTACAGCTGAACACACAAAAAATGCTTGGGCTAGTTTTACTATTGTAAATAAGTAAATATGTATCATTTTCTTGTTCACTTGATTTCACTTATTGGATTAAGCCCTGGGTTTAAAACATTTGTTATGATATTTCAAAAACAATGAATTGCTAGTAAGAAATCGATCGAATTACAATGTATCCACAAACACAGCTGAACACCAAAATTTATGCCTGGACTAGTTTTGCTATTACTGTATGTTCTCTGCAGGTCATTTGTTCTGTTCAATGCAGCAGAATTTCAGCCACAGTTACATCTATGTAATATAGTGGCTACTCTGGTAAAGATAAGAGTGCTGGGGGAATATGTGCTACAGGAATACTTTCTTCTAAAATTAAGACTAAGGAGAACATATGGATGCATAAGTAAGTCTGTTACCCCATGTTCCCATAAATTAAAACAAACTGCATATGGCCACTGGGTAGCAAACTAATTTTGAGATTCACAAAGTAACTTATCCCTCAGGCTTTGCTTTTCTGATCACTAGTTACCAAGGAAATGCTCTACAAATCAGCTAATGTGAACAGCAATACAATTCTATGTGTTTGTTGTTGCATAACAAAATATACCAGGCAACCAGATCTATGAATGTGTCTTGCTATATTTACAAATGTGTCTGTCATATGTTTGAGTGAGCAGATGTATTGTTCTATCAAGGATGTGAGTCTAATGCTATTCTGAACTTTGAGGAAAAAAGTGCAGACTGAGCATGCTCTGGTTCTTCTTAGTTTGACAATATGTACCAATTGTCAGGTTTGATTTGCTCCTCTGTAAGATATACCTATTTGTGCAGCTATATTATTATTTTCAGGTTGATTTATCACGTCACATGATTTCCTGAATCCCACCCATCATATATGATTTTCAAGATGTTTAGTATGCAGGAAACGACATGACCAAAATAATGGTGTCACCATTAATTTAAAGAAAGAGGGCCCACATGTTACACCTCCCTTTTTCAGAAGCAAAAATAAATGACTTTGTGAGGAAGGTTTTCACAATACCATTCACAAATGTCTGTAGATTTTGCATTTTGTCATTAATAATATGCTTATATTTTTGTGTCTTTTTTGTCACTGTCTATTTTTTAAATTATGTTTCTGAGAAGTATCCCAAAATACTACAAGTAGGAAGAGCTTTGTGTGCAGATAGCATCACTCTTAACACTGGAGTCCCACAAGGTTGTGTACTAAGTCCCTTGCTGTTCACTCTGTTAACACACGATTGTACAGCCAGGTACAATACAAATCACCAATCAAGTTTGCTGATGACACAACGGTGGTGGGCCTCATTAGTAATGATGATGAAATAAGAGATGAGGTGGAACAACTGATTACCTGGCATCCTGGTGTGGAAACATCAACTTAGCACTAAACATGAAAAAGACAAAAGTGATAATTGTGGACTACAGGAAAAATTGCAGGGAACATTCTCCCCTCACCATCGGTAGGGAAATAGTGGAAAGAATGAGAAGCACAAAGGTTCTGGGAGCGCACGTTGATGAGAACTTGTCTTGGAACACATATACAAATGCCATAGTCAAGAAAGTGTATCAGAGACTCCACTTTTTGAGAAGGCTGAAGAAAGTGAATCTCCCATCAACACTTCTCACTACCTTCTACAGAGGTACTATAGAAATTATACTGATGAACAACCTCATAGTATGGTATGGAAGCTGCTCTACCTCTGAGCACAAATCCCTACAGAGATTGGTGAAGACAGACGAGAGGATCATCAAGACCACCTTACCACCGATCCATGAATTGTATTTATCCAGATGTCTCAGCAGAGCCAGAGGAATAATTAAAGACTGCACTCACCCTGCTTACGGACTGTTCCTTTATCAATCATCTGGAAAGTGCTTCCAAAGCATACGTTGCAGAGCTACAACATTCAGGAACAGCTTCTTCCCTAATGTCATTAGGCTGCTGAACTCTAGTAACCATTGCACTCCATGATGTCCACCTGGGTCAGTAGAAATTGCCTCATATTGTGCATTAACCTGCAATATTCACCATGGCTGTTAACTTATAGGCCATCTAGAGCAGTAGCAATGCAGGAATATATCCCTTCCTTCAGTGCAATACATGTTACAAATTCACTTAAAACAGTGGCACTGATGGTCAATAAAGACTGGAAGATACAGATTTAGCGTATAGATGTTCTGTAGAGATGCTAAGTATTCCAACTCATAACCCCTATCAAGAAACATAGAAGTAATCCTGTGAAATTCACCATCTAGATCCATACAAGAGGTAGTCATATGAAAAGCTCATATGTACTTCCCCTTCAGGATATTCTTTTTGATAAAATGGGGATGATTACTTTTAAAATGTAAATAACTATTCATAAAGGTGTCCTTTCTATAAATTTTGCTTTCAAACTGCCTATCCAATTCATTCCATTCTAAGGTCACATCAAGAAAATCCACCCTGTTTCCAAAGTCACTTTTCACGAACTGTAAATACCCTGAATGGGAATTCAAATTTTCCAAAAACTGTTCACTAATGTTACCGTCCCCCTCCATAATGAAAATGCGATGGTCTACAAATCTAGCATAAAATTTTATTTTATATGTCAGTTTCAACCTTGAAAAAATATTAGCTTCCCACCAAGCCATCACTATATTGGCATAAGATGGTGCCGCTGGTGAACCCATCACGACCCCCTTACAATGTTTAAAGAAACGACCATCAAAAGTGAAATAATTATGCTCCAAAATAATTTCTATTGAATTGCAAACCAAATTTACTTGACATTGTTCCAAGTTGGAAGCTGAAGAGAAAAATTGTCTTACTCCTTCCACTCTCTGTTCATGGGGAATGCAATTAAATAATGCCACTACATCCACTGTCATGATAAAATGCTTGTCTTTGCCAAAAGCAAAATCTGTACGAAATTTTCTAAACTTGTCTAACAGGTCCCAGGAGTCTTTTAAATAAGAAGGCAGATACTGAACAAATGGATTCAAATAAAAATCAATCACCAAAGCTAAACCTTCAGTGACAGAATGGGGGCAGACACTATAGGTCTGAACGGAGGGTTGGTCATACACTTATGAATTTTGGGAATGCCAAATAATGTACCGACCCTCGTTTTTTCTACAAAACAAAAATTATACATTCCCATATCCATAACATCATTCATAAGTGCTTCATATAGATGTGTATTAATGAATTGAAAACTCCTATGAATGTCTTTGACATTTACTTCAAAATATTATTCTTTATTATTTAATATTTTAAACATAGAAGTTTTATATTGCTCATTGGTCGTTACTACAATGTTGCCCTCCTTATCCCTCTTCATATACCATAAGTCTCTCCTAGTGGTAAGTTCAGTTAAGGCTACCCATTCTAAATTAGTCAAGTTATCAAACCCTTTTTTTCTTTTTGTTACCTCTATCCAAATAATGACTAATACTTTCTTTTTGTTACCTCTATCCAAATAATGACTAATATCTTGCATACATGCCTCCTCAAAATTTTTTTAGTGTCTGACTAAGTGCTGGTGTGTAGCTAGAAGGTTTATAAAAGCCATTTTAGTCATTTTTAACCTTCTTTAAATATATAATTCAAACTTAATTAATGAACGTACTGTTTCAAATCAATAAGTCCTAGAAAAGTCGGCCCTTTTACTGGGCGCAAACTTAAAGCCATAGCTCAACAATTTAACCTGGGAATCACTTAAAGTCATCCCAGATAAATTAATGATTTTGAAATGATCATCAAAATGTCTTACTGTTCATCATTGGAGGATTCTGAAGTTCTCAGTCCTCTTTGCTTCACATTCCGAGTCCTTAAAACTCGATTTTCTCTTTTAGGTAAAAAGCAGCTTTATTACATGCTCCTGCAGTGTTCAAACCCACAACAGCCGTGTTAATGGCTGCTTCATTACCAGCTATAGAGGCTCCTGCTTCCACCTCACTCTCATCGCCAGAAGGAGCTGTGGCCTGATTCACCACCTTAAAAAAACCTGGTGACCAATTTCGAGGAACGTGATTGGTCAATGGAACCCTTTACCCAAAGCGGTCTGTTTGGAGACTGTTTATGAAACCAGTCTAGCTTTTTGTGATTTGCAAAATCATTATTTGATGAAATATTTTCTTTTTTGTTGGAATCAGGAACAAAATGGATAAATGCATTGCCATTCTCATAAGCTTCCACATCTCTGAGTAGTTTGTTGTGCTTACGCTCTATAACTTCATTCTCATGACTCTCAACTTCTTTTAGAAGCTGGTCATATAAATTGTCCGAGTCAAAGTCTTTTACCATAGAACTGAGTTAATCATCAGGTTTCATGAAATCCTGTTTAAGAGAGGACAACTTTATTTTGTTATTATCTATCAGTAATTTTAAAAACTGAATACCAGAGTTATTGAAAAACTTTGTTAGCTCATTAAAGAATGAATCAGTGGCCTTGGTACCATTGGGACATTTAAAGAATATTAAGTCCTTAGGTATTATTTCAAGTTCAGCACATCTCTGGAAATAATGAAATTCCAGATCCACTGACCGGTACTTTTTCAGTAGCCTACACAAACTGTCACTCTTGAAATTGAACTCATCAGTTCTAGCTTTGGCCACTTTATAATCAGCCTTCAAAATAGGGTCATACCTTCTGTCCAGAACAGAGCGTACATCATTATACTGCATAGGCCTAATGTCAGCTCAAGACCCCATTTTGGTACAGTATGTAATCTTGACATGACTACAGACAGTGGGGGAATCCGGGAGATCATTTAAAGAAACTGGAGAATTGTGGAAGGTGACAGTGAGTTAGCCAAACTTTTAGGTACTAAAGCTAATTCTGTTTACAGGAACAGCAACTGTTTAAAGAATGTCTTGGAAAGGTGTTCCTCTAAGAGCAGTGGTCCAGCTATAGCCCAGCAGATGGGGATGTTTAAGTGTGGGCATTGTAATTTCTGCAGGTATATTCTGGAAGGGCCATTTGTAAGTTTACCCCACAACAAACATACCATTAAAGTGGTAGGTCATTTAACTTGTAAAGTAAAAGGTTTAGTATATATTGCTTTGTGCAGTGGATGCAAAGCATTTTATGTAGGAATGACCGCACACACCTTGATAGAAAGAATGAGAGAACACCTGTATAGTATCAAAACTATGGATGAGAACAATGCCCTGTATAAGCATTCACTAGTCTGCAACAAATTTAAGAAGTTTTTATTTTCAGTTTTGCAAGTGGTCAAAGCAGATCCCAGGGGAGGAGACTTTAAAAATGTGATAGAGCGGAGAGAGACTTCTTGGCAAATAATGTTGAGGGCAGACAAAAAGCTAGGATTAAATGATGCAATAAATATCAAATGCTTCTTGAAGTATAGAAAGCTGACTATTAGGAAAATGTAAAATTACATTTGTCTTTATTTATTATTATGTTTTATTACACAGTGTCTGACAGTAAAGTTTTTATATACTTGTTCTTAAGAGTTTGAAATGGTTACAAGATGTATGTCTTTTTAAATTTATGAATGGTTTTGAGCTAATGTAAATTTCATTGGATAATTCTTTAATTGGTTGTATTAGGAATGTATTTAAGATGTGCTGTTTCAGTTTTACTGTTTCATTTGTTTTTCTAATGAAGTCTTGGTGAGATGAAAGTGGAAATTAAATTTCTTTTATGCTAAATATGTGTCTTCTAGTCTTTATTGACCATCAGTGTCACTGTTTTAAGTGAATTTGGTGATTTTGTTGTGGTTGCACTTTGTTTCTTTCACATGTTACAAATTCATAAATGAACCATGGTGCAATACTCTAAGGTCCATAGTGCAATACTCTAATGTTCACAGTGCAATACTTAAATGTCTTTCTCTGTGTAAGAATCAGTGCAATGTTTTAACCAAGTACCCGTGCAATACTAAAGTCTTATGCAAGTAAGTATTCACTGCAAAAAGTGTTAAAATGTGTTTCTAATTATGTGTAGTAGTAGTCTGTCTACCTGCATGTCAGTGATGTAATAGTTAGGTGTTATATAAATGTCTGTGAAAATAGTCTATATGTTGTCTGCACATTGAGTCCAGAGACACAGAATTGCATTCCATTTTTATACTTGTGTAATTTCTAAATGGTAATCAAGTTTACTTTGACTTTAAATAGGTGCCCCAGTATTTTTGGCAGGATGCATTTACCTTTCAAGAGCCTTTCTACCTATTTTCAGCAGTCTGTGGTGCAGGCACATGAGTATATGTTGATTTGTTTAAATGCACAGGAATCAAACCACATTTAATCAATGCCAGAATTTTGAAAATCAATCAACATACTAAAACATTGACAGAATAGGGGGAGGGGGATTGCAAAAGAAAGCAAATAGTTTCCTGTTGAGATCCGATCACAAAAAAAAAAATCATGCATTCAGAAATAATTTGTCTGAATAGGTAGTGCTTTAAAGAAAGTTTTTTTTTTTTTTTTTTTTTTTTTTTTTAAGTAAGGTGCAGGCTTAGAGGCAGGATTCAAATTAGGGTTAGCACACATTAGTAAGGTGACCTCCTTACCTTAACCAATTAAACATATTTGTATTCAGTTATTTTGTAGGGGAAGGAATTTATTTAAGTGTACATTTAACAAATTTAAATGTTCACCACTTCTATATTGCAAACTAGGATTTAGGCTCACCCAAACAAGCATTCATCTATACATATATATATATATATATATATGTTAAGACACAATAAAATGAAAGAAAAAACGTCCCCAGTTGTATTGCCAGAAGGCATTACAACTTGGCAAGTCAAACTTTATTTTTTTGTTTGTTTGTTTGTTTTTGAAATTCTTTTCTGTTTGCAGTTAGCTAACTATTCCAAAAAAATGTTCCATATCAAGAAACAAAGTGGTTGGCCACAGTGTGGAAGTGGTTAGCATTGTTGTCTCACAACAAAAGGCTCTGTGTTTCAATTCTCAGTGGAGCAGAGCACCTTCTGTGTGGAGTCTGCATGTCCTCCCTGTGGTCAAGTGAGTTTCAAAACATGCAGTAGATGGGTGTGTGTGAGTGCCTTCTGTGAAGGTTGGGTGCAGGACTGGCAACTTGACACTGTAAAAATCCCATTGCCAATCAATCTGCAGATCAATGATCTGTGGTGGTGACCCCTAATGGGAGAAGCTGAAAGACAAAGACATCAAGAAACAAACCCTTTTTAAATTAATATTAATGATTTAGTTGAATATGACACTACATAAAATGAAGTAATTCAAAAAATGTTGCAATACTTTTATATGTGTTAATTAGTTAAATAGTCGTATCGTGTTTTGACTCATATGTGCCAAAAGTATAAGATTATTCTCTCATTATTTACTTAAATTAAACAAAAACTCCCTTCAATGGCAACAGTTCTGAATATTCTCATGAAAATGTCATACAATTAATTGCAGGCAAGACTCACATTTGTATTCACCCTTAAGTTTTATTGTTCCTCTGAGCCTCTTGGTGTGAACACAAAAAGTGCAGGTTTCCTTTAGAATCACTTCTGTACAAAGCCAGAAAACAACAGAGAAGTGATTAGAAAAGTTTTCATAATTACTGGAGTGCAGTGCACTAATACATTGATTTGCAAATTTAGATCTTGTTTTAAGAAAACAAAGTCATCAATTAAGAAGGCAAGTTCTGAATCAAGAATGTTGATATTAAGGGCTGCATATCATTTCCTTTGTTAATATGAACCTCTGCAAAAGGTCCAGTTATGCAGAAATATATAAACTATTCTACTGGGATTAGACAATAAAATGGAAAAAAAAACAGACTACCTGTACTCCTATTCATATATTTTTTAATTTTTGGCTGCCTGCCACTATCCACCAATTTATTTACCACCTCAAAAATCATATATATTTTCCTGATCTGCTATAACCTAAATATTCTCCATTTAAGTACTGTACAAATGTATACATTTCACAGACACACAGATAAGTATGCACACATCTCTAATTACATTGGATAGCAATATCTGTTATGACATGCATGACTAGTCACTGTATATGAAACAAATGAAATAAACACACACAAAATGCATTCATACAAAAGCAGCAGACAATTTGCCTTAACTACATGCATACTTGTATTTTTTAACAATGACAATAGCAAAGTGACCCTGCTTATGGAAGAATACTACATCTGCAGGATTCAAGAAACTCCATATAGGGTTTGTCTAGAGCCTACATGGATGTTCCAATGTACATGAAGTTGTGCCTGTGGTGGTGCTGTGCAATACATGTTAATGAAGTATTAGGTTCTAAAACAAGGTTTAGTTGCATGGACCATTGTTTTCTGGCCATGAAACCTCTTCGGAAATGTGAATAGCATTTCCATGTAAGGTTCCTGTCTGCTAAATCTTGACTGTACTCAGTGACTGACAGCATGGCAATTGCTGTCCCTTGTTCAAAATTCGATAGGGTCCCAAACACATTTAAATTGAGAAAAACCGTACATGGGACCCTGCCATAGATATGTCATTTTGCATTTATTAATTTGATATATTTTATTGTTTTTATTTCCTCTTTTTTTTTTTGTTTAGCTTAGCTCATTTGCGTGAAAAGAGAGGACCGCCCATGTATCAGACATGACTCAGACAACCAAAAATAGAAACCAGATGCATTCAATTAGCACAACTGGGCATTGTGCAAACCCAGTAAGTGAGGTTACACTGCACTAACACTGTCAAGTTAACAATGAATACTAAAATAGTAGAAGTCATGTAACTACTCCTGTGGCAATATGTGGTAAGTCTAGGTCTGAAGTGCAAATGGTTTTGGGTTCTAGTACAGGCAAGCAAACTTTTCTTTCACTGTTTTGACAATGCAGATCATACAAATGAAGTGCAACACAGACAAGTGTGTTCTCAACCTTCTTGTGGCAAGAACTGTAAGTTTAAGACTACTGTACACATGGTCCTAGGTTTGAAAACTGCATACTCCATACACTTTTAATGTTGTCCCACATCATGTCATATCTACTCTGACTCATAACACCTGAGATAGTGTAGCTGATTTTAATAGTTACATGTATGAAGGCTGAGGCACTAATATTGTGTCAGTTATTTACCTATTCATTTATATGGGTATTGTGCATATATTAACAAAAGTATGACTGTAGGTATAATGTGTACTATGTTCATATATTTCTGCAATCCCATTTGAAAAACGAAGTTACATAAGTGGCTGTATATCAAATAACTTTGGAATGGCATTGCTTTTTAGTCTTTTTTTTATTGCCCATTGTTGTGCATTGCTTACCATTGTGCAAACAGACGCACCCTGGCTTACCATGTTTGCGCGACGGTAAGCAGTGAACAACCTTTTCAAATGTAACAAAAACCAGACAGTGCATACACTCAGTAAGTGCAATACTTGCAATTGGTGGGAAAGTATGGTATATAAAATGGAATTGGCAGGAAATGCTCATTATGCATTGAGCTTGATCTTTAGGAGACATGGCTGGTGTTGGAGAAGGTGAGCACTTCTGAGTGCAAAGTTGGGATGTTCGGGAGTCCAAAGTCTTTGTTGGGCTCCTAGTTAAGGAGTATAGCCCACACTTTTGCAGAGGGACTTTCAGGTACTCAGTATTGGTCTGAAGCCTGGACTACTTTGGTTAGGGCTTTGACCAGTGCAACAGGTATCCCATGCTCTGGTAAGTAATGTTGTTGTCATTATGCTGACCTCTGTAGAACGAAGAAGGATACATTTGATCAGTGGATCAGGGAATGCAGAGCAAGGAACACTCAACAGATGTGTAAGTATAAAATGCATTGACCAGTTGTAAAAGCTGTAGCTGAATATAGTCACGACTGGTATTCATAATGGCATTCTGTTTTGTTTTACTTTTTCCACAGCTGCTAAAGAAAGGGCCTTGAATGTGAGGTCACATGGAGCATTCCTGGCAAGGATGAGAGTAGCATGTAGTATGCATGTATGCATATAAAATGTATTGTTATTGTAGCTTTAACAGTTAAAGACAGATTACTTGTTATTTCAGATAGTTGTATATAGTTGAGCATGTATATCTCAACTGTAAAAGAAAGTATGCATGCCTTACAGTGGACGCATGCCTATGTTGAACGGAATGCCTGCTCTCCATTCAGGTACAGAGTACCCATCGAAGATGCACACATCGGGGACAGTGGTGATAGTCCAGTAGGTGGTGACTTGATTCTCACTGTCACCTGTCCTGACACCCATGAAACCTTGATTTCCCCAATTTCACCCCAACCATGGTGTTTACCCCCCTTTTGTGTCCTTCACCATCCCTATATCTTGTCTTGTATGTCCTGTCAGCAATTGCTTCCTCACCTTGCCAACTTGCCTGCCCCAAACATGCCTGTGTCCCTTCCCTAACATTCCTCTCTCACCCAAACAAAGGGCACCTGGCCCCCAAAAAAATATCATCCTATACATAGCTCTCCATTTCATGCTCACATCTACTTGACACAACTGATTCAGTCCAATTGGCTTATACAACATGATTATGTTGTTGTCACCTCTGTCTCCGGAGGTAACAGTCCAAATTCAGCTAATATTGTATACACCAGATCAGGTTTTACTGTTGGAGGAATGGATAGCTATGGTTCTTTCCTGCATGTTCCTGCCCTCCTTTCACTTTGTTTTTCCCCCTGCTTGCTCCCCATTTCACCACTTTCCTGTCTTCCACATTTCTTTTCTTTAAAGTATCAGTGCGTGGTGGTGATGATGCACAGAATCACTACGCAACAGTAAAAGGCAGTCGTATCAGTAAATGTATGTAGAATTATCATATACACTTATAAAATTAATGCCTACAACCCATTTTGAACTAGTATCATCTGCCTCCAACAACAATGCATTAACCCATCCAAACACAGTCAGTTCATTAGCAGGTGTATTTTATACAATCAATATTAACTGTCACATTTCATCTTTATATTTTCCCTTTGTAATTCCCATTGCTTGCTCCTTATATCACCAATGTCACATTTTCAACATTAACTGTGTATGAAGCATCATTGCACAATACACATTAATGTTCTATAAAGCCTTAGCTCACAATCCCCATTTATTTTTATAAAGCATACGTGTACCATGCTGTGCATCTCGCACCCTCACCAAGCAAGGCAGATGAAAAGTTTAATAAATAACAGAAATGAGAATAGTAGTGATAGTGTTAGCTACAGCTTTATTTGGAACCAGTTCTATGTGGCCAGAAAAAGGAAACTATCACTGCTTGAAGTTAATTACTACCTGCAGCCAAAGATTCAGTTAAGTAGCAGGTGAATGCAAAAGCAGTGAAGTCTGCAATTTTCTATTCAATGTGCAGAATACACCTGCTACTCAGCTGACACTGAAGCACCATATGTTAATGCATTGATCCAACTTTGTTTGGGTTCAAATACAGGTATATGTAATGGTTTCACATACTTTTACGTATAAATAAAAATTATAAATTGGGATACTTATGAATCTGTCATCATTTTTGTGGAACATGGAAGTGGTTTCAAATACAAGTTTATATATTAGCTCTAATTACTTTTGCCGTAGGTGCACATTGTTGCACGGTGAGCACCACTGAGCACTATTCCGCACAGATTCTCTAAAGAAAAGAAATGGGGAAGACAGGAAAGTGGTACAATGGGGAGTAAGCAGGGGGAAAACAAAGTGAGAGGTGGGCAGGAATGTGCAGGAAGGGTGCAGGAAAGAACCATAGCTATCCTTTTCTGCAACAGCAAAACATGATAACATATGAAGAATATTAGCTGAATTTGGACTGTTACCTGCAGAGGAGAGAGGTGACCACAAAACAATCATGTTGTATAGCCAATTGGACCAAATCAAGGGCATCATGAAGACACATTTGTGAAATGGAGAGCTATGTATGGGACAATATTTTTGGGGGAGGCAGGTGCCTATTTTTTCTTTTTGGCAGAGAGAGAGAGGAATGCTGGGTAGGGACCTACGTATGTATGGATAAAGTAAGGTGGGTAGGTGAGGAAGCAATGGCAGAGAGACAGGCCAAAGAAGATGAGACACAGGGATGGTGAAAGACACAAGAGAGGAACACCATGGTAGGGGAGGGGGGTCATTAAGAGCTCATGGACATCAAGATTGGAGACAGTGAGAATCAAGTCCTCACCCAGTTGGCTGTCATCACTGTAACCTCATTGCACTGATGGCTGCAGTGTCTGTCATCTGTGTCTCCTTGTGTTATATAGAGCAATCATAGTGAGCAATGTCTCCACCTGGTGTAGGCATGCACCAACTGTGTGGTACACAAATAAAATAACCACACCGGTGGTAAAATCAAGCCTCAGTTTTTTAAGAGAAATATACTCAAGTGACTGAGTGCTTTTGCCCTACTCACAAAAGGGCATCATCTGAGTCACCATCTAATTAAAAACACTTCCTTTTATACAAAAATAAATTAAACAATTAACAACACTCAGTTACATCATTGAAACTTATATCTACTAATTTAAAGCTCCAACACATTTAAAATTACTTTACTGACCTCAGTGTTAAAAATGAAAACCTTTCAACCCACAAACCAGGATAAGAAATGGCAATTACTTAACATTTTCATCATACCTTCATTGCCCTCTGCTTAAGCAACGCTGCAATAGAAATATTAGAATTTATAATATTAGATTAGAATATATTGCTCTAATAAAGTGAAGCTCGGGTTTACCACTGATGCAGTTATTTTATTTGTTTTAAAGTTTTAGTGCCATTGGCCGTTTTATGTTTTGGTTGTGTGGCACACAATCCTATGCACCAAGCTTGGCAGTTTATTGTGGGTGATAAAATCACCACCTCTGCCTCTGCTCTGGGAGGGAACCACTGGCCTATCCTATGGAGCAGAACTACCTGAGGGCCCAAATAGTGCAGGAGCTGCTACCAGGTTGTGTCCCTGACATGCTGGGAAGTGGTGCCATAGCTGGTGGAGTGGGAGCAGGTGGCTCCCATGGGACAGGCCTACCCTGCTGTACTGTGAGAAAAAAAAGAACATAAGGGGTGGGGAGAAAGAAAAAAAGGGAGAACATTATCAACATCATAAGTGACATACAAAGCAGTGATACAATTATTTCACTCTATTATTTTACCTTTACTTTAAATAGTACAAACTGGAAACAATCTTTGTTATAATGTTTCTGAATACCCAGTTAATAACAGATGCACACTATAGTACAGATTTCAGCCAGCAATCCTTGATCTGTGCATATATTTCACATATGCAGGTTCCAGTTCTACTAATTACATTTTCCAGCAGGCCATTTGTGCCCCTGCTTGAGAGGTCTGCAGTTACAGTATAATAATGATGAAAACATAACAGTACTTGTTCATTTGGTAATTGTGGTGTTTGAACCCACAACTGCTGACTGCTCTCTCATACTGTACTGTTCTGTGTTCCCAAAGAGTATTGCAGGCATACTTTTCTTTTGCAGTTGCGACATGTATGTTCTACAGACCTCCAAACTGTACCGAATTCCTTGTTTTTTACGGTGTTTTGGGGTCCAAATAATGGGGTACCATGATTCCCGGGTGGCACCCTTCATTCCCGATTATCTTTTTAAAAAATTTTGCTTTTGCACTTTTGGAGCCAACGTCATCACATGCGCAATGATGTCAGCTCCATCAGCCTGTCAGAATTAGGGCATCATGTCTGAGAGCGCGGAAAACTTTCTGTTTGAATGAAACAATGCTGCTGTTCTGGAAACTGGTATGGAAATAGAAACTGATTTTACTGCTCAGCTGCTACTAAGGTAAGGTTAACTCCATGTGAACTTTTTAAATGCGACTGCTCAGGTTAACGCTGAAGGCTTTTGAACTGTGCTGTTGGTGCTCAGGTTAATGCTGAAGGCTTTTGAACTGTACAGTATGGAATGGAAACTGCTTTTACTGCTCAGTTGCTAGTTAGGTAAGGTTAACTTGGTGTCAACGTTTGAAATGTGACTGCTCAGGTTAACGCTGAAGGCTTTTGAACAGTGCCATTGGTGCTCAGGTTAACGCTGAAGGCATTTGAACTGTGCAGTATGGAAATGGAAACTGCTTTTACTGCTCAGCTGCTACTTAGGTAAGGTTAACTCCATGTGAACTTTGAACTGTGACTGCTCAGGTTAACGCTGAAGGCTTTTGAACTGTGCTGTTACTGCTCGTGATATTCTGAACTGCTGTTCTGGTTTAACGTTTTGCCGTTGAACAAACTGAAATAACATTTTGCTTTCTGGTTTTACTGCTTATGTGTTCTGGTTTGCTTTAATGACAAACTAACATATTGAGGAAAGGTAGTGTGTGTGTGTGAACTGCTGTTCTGGTTTAACATTTTGTCATTGAGCAAACTGAAATAACATTTTGCTTTCTGGTTTTACTGCTTAGGTGTTCTGGTTTGCTTTAACAACAAACTGACATTTTGAGCAAAGGTAGTGTGTGTGTGTGTGTGTGTGTGTGTGTGTGTGTGTGTGTGTGTGTGTGTGTGTGTGTGTGTGTGTGTGTGTGTATGTGTGTGTGTGTGTGTGCGTGTGTGCGTGTGTGTGTGTGTGTGTGTGTGTGTGTGTGTGTGTGTGTGTGTGTGTGTGTGTGTGTGCGCGTGTGTGTATGCCCCCAACTGAATACACCTGGTGGCTAGAGGTACTGAAGCTCAAACCATGTACCTTGGGTACAAGTAAAAAGAGCCTAAAGTCCCTAGCCACCACTGCTTGTGAAGTTATGCCTCATATTTTGTTCTGTTCCTCATTAAACTGTGGTATGCCTCATATTTTTGTTCTATTCTTCTTTAAGTTGTGGTTTTCAGGATTTTTGTGGCAAATCACTAAAGGATTGACTTAATGACAGGCATTTGAATTTCAGACTTCATATTCTTCATACAATAAATGGTAACAGAACCGTTTACTCTAGTGTGTTAAGTACAAGGAACAAGGGACAGTAAATCTCTCTTGTCCACCCTAACCAGCCTGCTCCCCCCAAAGCATTGAAAGGCACATCACACTACAAGACTACTACCTGCAAACAGCCTAACAACACACAACAAAACTGTTTGTAGTATGTTAACTACAAGGAACAAGGGACAGTAAATCTCTCTTGTCCCCCCTAACCAGCCTGTCCCCCCAAAACCTTGAAAGGCCCACCACACTAGGAGACTACTACCTGGAAATGGCCTAACAACACACAACAAAACTGTTTGTAGTGTGTTAACTACAAGGAACAAGGGACAGTAAATCTCTCTTGTCCACCCTAACCAGTCTGCCCCCCCCCAAAACCTTGAAAGGCACACCACGCTAGGAGACTACTACCTGCAAAAGGCCTAGCAAGGCACAACAAAATTGTTTGTAGTGTGTTAACTACAAGGAACAAGGGACAGTAAATCTCTCTTGTCCACCCTAACCAGTCTGCCCCCCCCCAAAACCTTGAAAGGCACACCACGCTAGGAGACTACTACCTGCAAAAGGCCTAGCAAGGCATAACAAAATTGTTTGTAGTGTGTTAACTACAAGGAACAAGGTTCATAACTCTTCAACTGTTAATGCTGTACAATCTGTAGATCTAACTCTGTATAATACCACTCGCAGGGTCCGCAGCACTAATTTGAAACATGTACCATGTATTCCAGTAGCTAAGGCATAGGGTACTGCATAAAATAAATTTAAATAAAGCCAAGGTGTAGGATATCAGCCTATCCTGCCCCCTATCATACCTTACCTTTGGAAACTATCTGGAAAACCACAATCGATTGGCTTTACTGCCTCAGGGTCTGCGTGGGGACTACATCACTGTATAAGCCCCAATCAGATTGCTGTTTCCCTAGCATACACAGGAGGGAAGCGAGGTATTAAATTATCGGCATCTGGCGCCATTTTTAAACACACAAGCAGTGCTCATGGACACCATCCCCAGTGGTAAGTTCACCCTGCTATGTGTTTTCCTCTTCAATTGTTATATCTAGCTCAATATATGCAAATGTTGAATGTCTTATCCATGATGCAAAGTTAGCGCCTGTTGTTTTAGTTGGTTACTCATATCTGCTTGGGTGCTAAATCTGCCTATTACTGTAAAACAGTTTGTAGCTATTCTTTGCAGATATAACAAGGAGTGTAATGTTAAACATTTGCTAATGTACTAGCATACTAATACATGATCGTGTGGCTAGGATGCCCTGTAGTTTACAACAGTCTGTAGCTATTTCTACACAAGGGGTGTAACGTTAAACATTACGGGTGATTTAAGTCATAACCACCACAAATGTACAACTAAACGCTAGCGGATGAAAAAGCAGTTGTAACACAGTATTTACATATGCTATAGAGTGGCTTTAAGCTTATAGCTGTGTTCTCAAGCATGATTAAATACTTTATGATTTAGGTCATAACCACCAAAACAGTACAGCTAAATGCTAGCGGACGATAAAGCAGCTGTTACAAAGTATTTAAATTTACTATAAAGTACAATTAAGCTTGTTGCTATGTTGTCAAGGAAATATTTAATATCATAGCCACCAAAACAGTACAGCTAAATGCTAGCGGACGAGAAAGCAGCTGTTACAAAGTATTTACATATGCTATAGAGTGCATTTAAGCTTGTAGCTATGTTCTCAATGAAATAAAAGGTGCACGGTTAAATGCTTTATGATTTAAGTCACTACCGCCAAAAAAGTTCAGATAAATGCTAGTGGACAATAAAGCAGCTGTTACAAAGTATATATATTTGATATAGAGTGCGCTTAAGCCTGTAGCTATAGACTCCAGGAAATAAAGGGTGCATGGTTAAATGCTAGAAAGTTGTGCATGAGAAGCTATTTTTAAGGTGCTTTCTAACTGAATTGAAGTGCATTGGTAGTGCTCATAAAGGCTTCAAAACCCATTCATTGCTCTAAATATGTTGGAACAGCTGCATGGAAAGGGACTGCAGCATCTAGATGCTTTGCGTAATCCTACTGTCAATGAAGACAGACTGCTATACCTAGCCCTATTTAAATATGCTTATCTACTTTTTCAGAGCACAAAAATATGTTAACATTGTTTGGACTGTTCCACTCTAAGGGACTGGTCTTACTCCAGCTGCCTTAAGATTTTAAGTACTTTAAAGCAAACTCAATCTATTTATGCTACTATGATATGTAATATGTAATTGGCTTAAAATGTATTAGGATTTGAGAAATTCATTTGTACTGTTTATTTAACTACATTAACTGTTGAGGTAGCCTAAACCTAATTTCTGCTATTCCTTGCCCTAATTTTTCCCTTATCTTCTTCTCCTTCCTGGAGACAGTAAATCTCTCTTGTCCAATGTCTCTTGTCCTAACCAGCCTGCCCCCCCAAAAAACCTTGAAAGGCACACCACGCTAGGAGACTACTAAACCCAAACACCCTAACAACACACAACAAAACTGTTTGTAGTGTGTTAACTACAAGGAACAAGGTTCATAACTCTTCAGCTGTTAATGCTGTATAATCTGTAGAATTAACTCTGTATAATAGCACTCAGAGGGTCCATAGCACTGATTTGAAACATGTACCATGAATTCCAGTAGCTAAGGCATAGGATACTGCATAAAATAAATTTAAATAAAGCCAAGGTGTAGGATATCAGCCTATCCTGCCCCCTATCATACCTTACCTTTGCAAAATATCTGGAAAACCACAACAGATTGGCTCTACCACCTCAGGATCTGTGTGGGCCCCACTGCATTCGCCTCGCTCCTCTCGGCTCACTCCGCTGCACTACCCTCCCCCATTTCCCACCCGCCCCTACTACCTCTACATTTATTCCAACCCCATATCACCTGACCACTCCCAACAACCAATCATCTGCTAACCATCCCAATTCCTATCCCTAATTAACTCTATCCCAATTAACGTTAATCTAGTGAAATACAATATGACACAAAACATACTCTTCTTTCTCACATCCCTCCTACTAACCCTCACAATCCTAACATACACCACAACTCCATGCTCACACATACCACTTCCCTGCAACACCCCCATACAACACATACCTCCACACCTACAAAAATCCACACAAGCTTCCCTATATCCCCCTCTCTATTTGATCATAACAAAACAGTAAATTTACATAACAAGTACCTTCCACCACCTAACACTAGAAAAACATCACGCAAGCTACACATAGATATATTACATGCAATCAGATATAATTTATTATTAAAGAAATACCTCCTTACATCTGGTGATATTCACCCAAATCCAGGATCAAGCAACCTTATAGCCACATACATACAAAATACGGACCTACGCATCATTAACCTTAACGCTCATAGAATATCAAATAAACTTCCACAATTTCACGCATTCATAACCCACTACTCCCCTGACATTCTAACCATAACTGAGACATGGTTAAAACCCAGCACACAAAATGAGGATATACTGCCTCCAGGATATATCCTAAGGCTTGAAAGAACAGGAAAGAAAGGAGGAGGTGTAGCAATTGTCTACAAAAATACACTTACTATGCAACCCCTATCAACTTCTCCACCTAAGTTTAACACAACTGAAATCATAGTTGCCTTGCTACAAATAAACAAGAAGAAGTGCATCAATATTCTTTGCACATATATACCACCAGGGAATAGCTCAACAATCAAGGAGATGCTTCAATGGATAAGACACCCTCCCAAAAGAGACTATTCTACTAGGAGACCTAAATACTGATTGGATAGCCAGCAACTCCAAAAACCCCACTAACTACATCAACCTATACAGGTTCTCCCAACTTATTCTAGAACCTACTAGAGTAGATAAGAAATCCCAAAAGGAATCTATACTAGATTGGACATTAGTAAACTACCCAGAAGAAAACTACCAAACAGGTTGCCTACCAGACAACTTTAGTGACCACCTGCCAACATTCCTGCTATGAAAAAATATTAACTTACCCAAACCTACAGTCTTTAGACAAGTCAGGAATGATCACAAAGTAAATGCTGTAGATCTCAACAACTCATTAAAAAACTGCAACTGGGAACCACTACGTTCCCTTGACTTGGACCAAGCAGTAGACTATTTTAATACTGCATTCACTAAGATCCTTGAACAAATCGCCCCCATAAGAACAATTAGGGCTAAGCTTTGCTCTGCTCCATGGCTTACTAAGTCCACTAGAGCCCTATTAAAATCCAGAGACAAAGCCTGGAAAAATTGGAAGATAGATAACACAATTCATTCCAAACAAAACTATCAAAATCTTAGAAACCAGGCTAAACAACAAACCAAGATTGATAAATGGAACTACTACCTAAACATCCAAAACAAATACGCTAACAACACTCAAAAGTTCTGGCATGCAATTAACTTCCTGCTAAAACCAGGTAAAACCACCACACCACTCCCACCACAACATCCACAAATACAGATAGTGAGATAGCCTCCAAATTCAACCAGCACTTTACTGAATCCATCACTTCTCTATCTACTCAGCTATCCAAAAATAACTACACACCCATGCCAACAGCCCCCAAAAACTTTTCTCCCCTTACATTCTCTCCCATCCAAGCCTCTACAATAAATAAATACCTCTTAAAACTGAAACCCACTACTCTTGCAGCAGATGGTTTACCAGCATTTCCTAAAAATGGCTGCCAACTCAATATGCTACCCAGTCTCATTCCTTATTAACCAGTCTATACAAGAATCATACATCCCTCACCTATGGAAAATCTCTTCCATTATTCCCCTTCATAAGGATGGAACCTCTTATGACTTCTCCAACTACTGCCCCATTGCTACCCTGTCTCCTTTATCAAAGATACTAGAGAAATGCATACATTCTCAAGTCATGCATTTCCTAAATTCAAACAATCTCCTCTCCCCTACACAACACGGTTTCCACTCACACCTCAGTACAACCACAGCCCTTGTCTCCTTCACAAACCTAGTGAACCAGCATAGGAATAACAATAGATTTGTATCTGCCATATTCCTTGACTTCTCAAAAGCATTTGATATGGTTTCCCACCCCATATTAATAGATACTCTAACCTCTTTAGCCTTCACCCCTAATAATATTAATTGGTTTAAAAATTACCTTTCAGAGTGTCAACAAGCTGTCCAGTAGCAAGGAGTCTTATCA
>NC_056731.1:1866939582-1866949582 GCF_019279795.1 Protopterus annectens | reverse complement strand
GCTATAGTGAATTAGTCATTCTGGTTTTCACTGATACAAGTTGAGTATATGATGAAAAGA
Source organism: Protopterus annectens (assembly GCF_019279795.1). Classification (NCBI taxonomy): domain Eukaryota; kingdom Metazoa; phylum Chordata; order Ceratodontiformes; family Protopteridae; genus Protopterus; species Protopterus annectens. The sequence goes on along the minus strand of NC_056731.1, from coordinate 1,866,949,522 downwards.
TGAAATGCTGTTCAACTAAATGATAGTAAACTGACTGTACACCTTTTACTCAAATCCAGGACCATCTAGACTTCAGACTGAGACTTAACACCTGCTGTCATGCAGTACGTTACATAGCATCCGCTAAGTTAATATTCATTGTTAAGTTCTCACTGTTAACCACAGTGCAACGGCACTGAAAAGGTTTTGCACAATGTGCAATTACATTAAAAGAAAGCATCAGGTTTCTATTTTTGGCTGTCTGCATCCTGTCTGCTACCTGGGAGGTCCAGTTGTCCATTTTATGCAATGCTGCTCTACACACAAAATGGATTACCATAGCCAGGTCTGTTTGTGCTAAGTAGGATCACACAAACAATGCCTCCCATCACCCACCAAAGTAAGACAGAAAGAGAAAAAAGGGGGAAATACAATTTGTTGCTACATAGGAGGTATGTCTGCAGAGGTCTGAATTTCAAATCTCACTCCAATGCACCTTCATAAAAAATGGATGTGTGTCCTATCCCTGTTGGCCACAAATACACAGCTTGGCAGCAAACAACTTTAAGTTATCCATCACACAACAAACTCACACAATGTATTTTATCTGATTTCAAGCCATCAGCTGTTATTTATACATATATTATATGAAATAGATTTGGATGTGCTGCACTTAGTGAACACACACACCCTGTTAGAACTATTGCTTAACCAATCTGTGTTGCTTGGCCATTCAGCAGTTATCTGTCCAGTATTCAGAGACATGCATTGTGAAAGCCAGTCTACCTAATTTACCTTATATTGTGTGTATGTATTAACTGGGAATAGTATGATATGCAGTTGTCAGCAAATGAAGGCCAGGTTGGATGGCACAAACAACCATGCACTGCTCTTTTGGTGGTGGAAGCAAAGGTGAATTCCTGTTATGGCACATGCAAGGGTACACTGTTCATTTGGCAGGGTGGGCCGAGCTGAGGTCACATTATGACACAACTTCTCTATGTAAAGATATATTCCATTACAAACATATGATGCTAAACTGAGGCCATGCATTGATCACCAGTACTTTGGACAGTTATGAGTATGTGAATCTTGCAAGGCTGAAGACTACTACTTTCTAATGGACACATACAAATGAAATAACTCTCTGTTGTCACATGTTACTTGACTTTCTGTACACATCTCCCACCTTTTAACTGCTTACTGTACCACGTGAGGAAATACAAGTACATCCCATAATAGTATTGTGTACATGTTCAGGACTTACCTTGTAAATGCTGTGTCTGTACTCCACACTTTGTGACATCCCTAGGAAAAACCAGCATGGAGTCTGCATGGATGCTTTATATCTTGTTGAACAGCATCATATGATTGGTTGATTAGCATGCAATTCACCTGCTTATGTTACTTATGCAGTAATTAGCATCTCTAAAGCACAGAGTAGGACAGATGCAATCTATTAATAATGTGCTCCATCATAAAAAGGCAAATATGTAGCTAGCCAAACTGATGTTGAGGAGAGTTAGTACATTGTTGAATTCACTAAGACAATTGTATTTCTTCACAGTATATCTCTACAGAGGAGTATTGCTCTCCAGCAGGTATGTTCCCATTTTTTTTACCTACGTAATGCATAGGCTGAAATATAGTTATTATAAATGTGAAATAATGGCTTTCACACTTTAATCTGTATGTATTACTTAGAAGTGTAATGATGGCATGGCCTTGGTTGTCAAGACATTTCAGAGGTACACAACATTGAGAATACGTGAAAAGGGAATGCCGTGTTATAAATATGTACACGTTACATAAATGAGACCTTTGACAGCACTTTTACAATTTCAAAGATGTTTTGTTAGCACAGCGGATCCTTAGCCTATCATTTTGTTTGGGGGGAAAAAGATGAGTTAGTGCTAGGGCACTAACTAGACTGGACTGTTATTTTAGGTGGGTGAGCATATTTTACTCATGCTATGGCACAAACAAGGATATGTTTCTCTTGTTAGTCTCATTGTTTTGTATCCTCAGTCCTGTTAGTTTTTGAAATATGCAGACTCTTTCATGTTTATCCAGGGGGGGGATACTGACAGCTTTTCTTTGCTGCTTTATCTGTAAACAGTTAATTTGTAGTTATGTTATCCACATGTGTTATCATTCTTTTGTCTTGTAGGACACAATATGTCTGCTCATCATAGGTCCCCATTCACAGATGCAGAGAATAAGCTAATAATTTAATGCCTTAGGGCAAAATTTATTTATTTCTTTTATTTAACATTTGTTTACCAGAAAAGTCTGAAAGGGACAGAACTAATTTTCAGCAGAGGCCCAGGGAGAAACGCTTCAGATGCATGTCTTTGGAATGTGTTAGGAAACCGGTGCACCCAGAGGAAACCCAATGAATGCAAGGAGGACATACAGACGCTGCACAAAAGGCACCCCAGCTGAGAATTGAACCATAGAACCTCTTGTTATGAGTCGACAATGCTAACCGCTGCACCACTGTGCCAGCCACATGCTGCTCTGCTGCTGTCAGGGGGCAGGCCAATATGGCTGAGCGTACAACCCTCTAGGAAGAATTAGTGGCCAACATTAACACTGTTGGGTGACACAATTGTACCTATGAGTGGGTGCATCACAGAGCCACAGACATGGCAACTGCTGCACATAGGCATGAAGCTGCAGTGGCACATGATCAGCAAGTCACAGATGGAGGCCCTGCTGCAGAACCTCCTGTCATTTCCACTGAGGAATTCCTGGTGAACATTGCCACCCAGGACAGCTCCCAGCAATCCATGGCACAGTATGTTCCTATTGTGGGCACAACTCCTGCATTCCAAGAGGAGATTCCAGGTATGTTTTGTTAGATGATAATTAGAATACTGTGGCATAGTGCACTAACTTCAATAATGTGTATGTCTGTGTCAGTTGCTTGTTGAGTGGCTGGATTTAGGATTGCTACAGTTAGAATCTTAATTTGAAGTTGTCAGCCACATTCCTGTTGACATTTGAGGTGCTGTAGATACAGAATTGTAAATGTATTACCCCTTGTATTACTGTTAAATATGATGATGTTGCCATTACCTCTTACTTTACTTATTTCAGGACCATCAGGAATATGAAGATGCAGGCTTCCTGCAGATGGTAACCCTAATACATTTATGTCAGTACTGTAGATAAATCTCAAGATATCGCATAATGTGGCCTCTCAGACCTGTTGCATGTATTGCTGCATTGTCAGTATCAGTGACAGCAGTGTACCTTTTAGTATATATTGCAGCATAATAGTGTAGACATTAATGTATTCATATGATTCTCTCTTTTTATCACAGGTGAGAGTAACAGTGGGAGTATGGGCACTCTGCCACCTGATGTCAGTGTCTCTATAGACACTGATGATGATGCTAGCCAAACTGAGGCACAGTTGGGGGTGCAGAGGTTGAATCTGGCACAGAGGTTGACAACCAGTGATCCTCTTCATTTTCCTTGGACACAGCCAGTAAGCCTACACCTACCCAGTCCGCCGAGGCCAGAGGTATTGGACAGGTTGAGGATGAAGACATTGATCTGGGGATTGTGGCTACTGCAGCTTCAGTGCTTGTTGAATTTGCCCATAGCCAAAGTGTTTGGGAAGTGTTGTGCTGGAGGGTTGATAGGGGTGCTCTGAGGAGGCCTGCTGTCCCTCCTCCCCCCAGTGCAAGTGTCTCTTTCCATGTCACTCAGTGGACATTTAGGGTCATCATGGAGGCACAGGCATGTTCTGAAAGGTGCTCCAGACAAATGCTCAGGGTTCTAGACGTGGCACAGTCTGACATCCGTGACTCCCTCCATAGTGTAGCCGATTCAATGAATTAGTTGAATGACACATTGGAACATGGAGTTTCTGTGATGGAATGAGGGGGTTATATCATGGACCATGCAGTGTCTGTGATGACATGTCTGCTGGGAGGGGGAAGTCATCCATGTGGGCATAGGTCAACCACACCATCTGCGTCTAGCCAATGTGGTCATACCCAATCATGCTCCTGTAGTGGCAGTATTTCCCCTGCTCCATCAGGGAGTGTGCTGTTTGCACCCAGACATGGCAGAGCATTGGGTCATGATCCTGGACATTCCTGTGAAGGGAGCACATTCAGTAGACAACAGTCACATTCAGGTAATAGCACTGCATCTGATCTTGGGCATGGAGGTGCCAGTGCATCTCCTGGCAGAGCCAGGTCTCATTTTCGGGGGTAACAAAGATGAACTAACAACTCTACCATGCACAGCTCACCCCTGTCTAGCATACCAAGATGTAGAGTTAGCAGTGAGCTTGGCTGTGTTCATGCACACTTTCACACACCACTTTCACATGGAGGACCCCTACAGACACACGCAATAATTACATGCTTCAGCCTACCTGGTTCACTGTTCTTACGCGCACTTAAGAAGCAACCACACACAACAGTCTGTACAAGTGAAAATAACTGTGCCATATCCCTGATTTCTCTCTTTTAGATTCAGAGAAACAAAAGCTTTGCATCTGATGTATAGGATGCTTAGCTACATTGCTGATAAGCATATCTACACTTGTGTTGTTTAAATGATAATTGTACCTGTGAATTATATTTGCCTTGCCAAGTTGTACAGTGGCTAGTATCATCATTTCATTTGTTTATAGTGTATTTTCTTGTAAGGGTTGTGATGTCAGCAACTGCAATGTGTCTCATTACTTTCTAACTGTTCTCTTTAATGATTATCCAGTACATACGTATGGTGCACATCATAAGACAGGCCATCACATTCAGATCTCTGTATTGCATGACAGCACTGCAGTATAATCTCATCAAAACAATACAGTATCATGCATGTAGCTCACCAGAAACATGCATCTGCAGGACATCCCACAGGGCTTTCTCATCAAGCTAACACAGAGCTTACAAACCATGCCATGATGCATGCGTACAAATTAAAACATGTCACTTTAATCTGTCTTGTACCACATGATGTGATGTCTGCCTGACATCCAGGCCATGGTCTGATCATGCCCTAGTGAGATACCTGCTTATACCATACACTGATACAGCTGATGATATCAGCATTGTCTTTTGAGCACATGGAAATAATAGTATCCCAACTGCTGATGTAAAATGCTGCCAGCAATATTAAGTTATAGCTTACTCACTACTGACCTCAGTGAGAATAGAACCCATACCTATCTCAGTAGTCAGAATACAGAACACTGAATGTAACATAGGCATCATTGCACAAGTCAGACTTGCAGTGTGTCAGACAACACTTTATAGCTGATGACATCAGCAGTGTCTGTTGAGGATAAAATATGTGTCCCACCTGCTGGTGTAAAATTCTCTCTGTAATATCAAGTTACAGCTCACTCACACCCAGACCCAGTTGACTGCAGTCAGATTAGAACCCCTTTCAATTTAAGTAGACAGACTACAGAACACAACACTTAACATACACACACCACAGCACAAGTCTGACTTATATAGGAGTGTAGGTGAACTTATAGTAGATTACATCAGAAGGCCCTGTCAGAGACAAGTGCTTAGGAGGCCAGTATGGATTGAATGTGTAGGGATGAGCAGCTATCAAAAAAATGGACAAACCCCTACCTATCTAAGGGGCACAGACTACAGAACACAGTACTTAATGCATGTGCCATGGAACAAGTCTGACTTATACGGGAGTACAGGTGACCTTATAATAAATGACATCAGCAGGCCATGTTTGAGAAAACAGCTTGTGCAGCCTGCATAGGCACATAGGGTCATAGCATCATACGAGGCTAATAGCTTAATAGCACTACGCTGCTTAGAAGCTATCCTTAAAAAAGGCCCACAAGGGCAGTTATCCTAATACTAATCTAATTTGCGCAAATAACATCTACAAATGCAGTCAGAGTTTTTTCTATCAACACTCTGTATGAAACATTTTATTTTTCTTTCGTTTTGTGTACTCCATCAGCCCTGAGCATGCAGTCTCCTGGCCAAGTGTTCAAAGGTTTGTATACTGTATGTAAGCAATGTTTTTCTTGTAGGTCAATAGACTACAGACCATTTATATCCATCCATCCATCCATCCATCCATCCATCCGTCCATCCATCAATCCATCCATCAATCTATCCATCCATCAATCCATTCATCCATCCATCCATCCATCCATCCATCCATCCATCCATCCATCCATCCATCCACAACCCCTTTTTCCCATTTTTACACATGGGGTCGGGGTGTCCATTTATATATCATATGAATTTTAAATGAGTACTACCACATCAAGGCTAGCCACTCAGCAGTTTAAACATTGATTCTAAGTGATTTGATCACACTAATGTTGATGTGACAACCTGCCCTATGCAAAAATGGCATAAATGGGAGTTGATAACAACAATGGTGACATCTAGCTGCAATACTGTTTTGTATTTATTTGACAAAGATTGCGGCTGAAATCATATTCTTCTTCGTGAAGGTATCTTCAGAACCTTGATGTCACTGTTGCTATTGATTCTTTTGAACAGCGAGACTGTGTGACCAGCAGCTATGCAGCTATCAAAAAGTAACTTTGGTTGGATCAGTAATTTTGTAACAGATTAGTACTCTGATTAGAGAGACTGTGTGACCAGCAGCTATGCAGCTATCAAAAAGTTACTCTGGTTGGATCAGTAATTTTGTAACAGATTAGTAGTCTGATTAGTGGCAATGTACTATGAATACAAGTAACAGATACTGCCACTGAAAAGGTACAGTAGTCCCTTCTGGGATGAATTGTGAGTAAATATATGCATGAAACACAGTTAAGTCATGGTTACTGTTGGTAAGTTGGTACTACAAGGCACTGGGCACAGACTGAGAAAGGTTGAATTCTGGGGGGCTAGTGATTATAATCCTGCTTTGCAACTTATTAAAAAAAGGAAATAAAAGTCAACAGTCAGCTGGCAGTGATGGGTATTTGGAGTTCTGTAACCCCTGCTTTCCAACATGAATTGGATTTACCCTTGACCAGAAGCTTTCCTTCTCACAGAATGTCAAATAAGCTCTAGGCAAGACAAACAGAGAAATGGAACTGTTGTAAACGCTTAACATGTTCTCCTTCCAAATGACCATATACACTGTAGCCAGAGAAACATTTCTTTCTGTTCTAATGTACAGTATTGTCATTCTCATCACTTTATCAATGGTTATTAAAAGGTATCTGCAACTGAGTTCCAATATAAGCAGTGTGGAGGCATGCTGCCTGAATTCAGCAAGTATTATATCACTCTCGGTATAGTGAAATAATCAAAACTGGAAGCTAGGCTTTTATTTATTTTATTTGATATTTGTTAACCAGGTAGGTGACCTAGTTCTTGAACCATTTTCAGTCACAACCCCGGCCAAGATATTTATTTACAAAGTGTGCAACATCTTATCATATATACAGATCATATGTATAGATGAAAATAGAACAATAACTTATTATATACAGAGATTAACTATTATATACAGAGATTACAAAGTTATTTTGTAAGCATTGTAACACATAATAAATTAACAAATTCTACAGTTCTGACCGATAAGACTGCATATATAAATTCTTAATGGCGAGTACACAAACATCTAAAAGTTCTCTTCCAGCAGCTGTCTCTTTTTATAGATGTAATCTTTTGTGGTAACTTAGCTCTTCCAATCACTTTGTCCTTTAGGTTAGGAGACAAGCAGCATCTTCTAAGATGAAACCTTTTTGTATGTCATCCAAAGAATCTTCCTATTAAATAAATCCAAACCTTATGAATTCCCCTTATTTCACATTTTTAATCATATCCACTGAACTCTTTTTTTCTTATAATGTATTACTTCTGCCTTCCAACCCCAGGAATTATAATCTGTTATAACAGTTATAAATATTTATTATACAAAAGTTAATGAGCTGAAAATTCTTACTGCATTCATGGATTTGGGTTACATCACAAATTTGAAAGGGAATCCAAACAAATGTAATTATTACTTGGTGACTTCCCAGCTAGCTATGTATAAATTATTTGGGTACCCTGGGAAAGTAATAAATGCAAACAAAAAGTATTTAAGAGGGCTACAGTAACAGAATAGAGCAAGCAAAAAATGGTTTTGGAATAAGTGACCGCACCTTTTGGATAAATCCTAAAACAATATAAAAGCAAAAAAATGAGGCCTCTGAAAAATGACTAGATACATCAGAGTAAACTCTCTAGTAAGACAAAATATTGTTGTAAACAAAAATAATAAGCATATTAAAGCTCATGTTGATTGCAAGTTTAATTGGTCTATAGATGTGAGCTTCTGTTATTTATGAAGCACTTTGCATTCAGTCTGCATTTAGAAAGCAGTTTGTAATCAGTCTGATTTTAATCAGCAATTCATGACCTACAGCTCCAGTATTATTTTTTTTATTTCACAACTTTAATTTTTACTTTCTTTTTTCTTTCATGTGTTGGGGTAAAATTGACTGCAGGAAGAAGGTAAATTTTATTTTTCCCTACTGCCTTCACAAATGAGCATTGCTATACCAACATGCTATACGTATTATGAAATAATTTCTATTTTTTTGTGGAAAAATTAGCATGTAGCCACATGAAGGAAACCCCACTATCAAAGAAAAAGTGAAGCAAAAATAGTTAAAATACAGTTAGAACATCACAGTATTTATATAAGAGGAAGGACAAATATGTTAATTATCATACTATCCTTTCTATGTATATTATAAAGTACGGCACATAGTTTCACACCAGAGCTTCATGCCATAGTTTTTGCCTTTTTTTTTGTCTTTTTATTTATTTATTTTTATTTTATTTATTTTACATTTGTTTACCGTGAAAGTCCGACAGCACAAGATCCTTTTTCAGGGGAGGCCCGGGGAGAAAAACTCCAGTTGTCCAAAGAAAAATATATAGAAGAAATAATAGCAGTTCTCACAAAAACAAATTGCATACTATTGTCATGTACAGCTCATGAGAATTATTCATTTACAGTTACAATGTAGTAATAGTAATTCAATGAAATTTCCATTTACAACACAGTAATAACAAATCAATGATGGGAAGAATAAGCGAGTCTTGCAATTAAGACTGATAAATTAATCAAATACGAATTCAGAAGGAAATTCTAGTTATGGAGGCAAAGCAGCAGTGTTCTGTGCTTCTATGGAATCTGAAAAGAAAAGTGTGTTGTTTCTTTCTATTGTAACAATCTATAAATTGACATTCCTGTGTCATGTGTCATATTAACCTTTGTAGCAGTGAACCAAACAGGATTAGGATTTTGTTTTATATATCATAACAATAAGGTAATTGAATTGCAAAGTGGAAGTCAAAGAGACCTGAAAAGGCATGTCCACAGAAATTAAATCTTTTCTGTGTAAGGCAACCATGACTGTAAAATATGTTCCATTATAATATTCTGTTATGTGGTACACACATAAGAGCACTACATCTGAGTCAAAAAAGATGCCCACAAAACAATACCTTCATTTGCTAATATTTTATTTACCACTGTCAAAACACAGTGATAGTGATAAAGGTCATTATCTCACATGCTGAATGCTTTCTGGTCCAATGGGACGATGCATTTAATACAATAAAATAAATTAAGTACATAGGACTTGTACTGATCAAATGTTACAGGACTTCACACCCTGAACATCAGAAAGACATCAGGAGACAGTTCCTTAGCATATACTGTAGAGCCACCTTCATGTTGTTTCCTTTTTGACCTCCTCTTGTTTTTTTTATGCAAGGGAAATAGAGAAATGAAGGTATTTTATCATTGCACCTTTATGTGTCATACATGCTGAATACTGATGCCAGCACTAATAATTGGGGGGGGGGGTCCTATCTTTACCTTCCTCTGGATGCTGTACAGACATATACATTCATTGGACTGGGTCTTGAGGAATCTGCAGTCTTTAGGATAGGTTTCTTGGGATTTCATTTCCAGATGTCCATATTCC